>NC_057794.1:435515483-435557829 GCF_018294505.1 Triticum aestivum
GAAAATGCCCAGAGCCTGTGAAGCAAGGCGAGTGCTTGTGAAGCTATCGCGTTTTGGAAAAGGCCCAGAGCCTGTGAAGCAAGGCGAGTGCCTGTGAAGCTATCGCGTTTTGGAAAAGGCCCGGAGCCTGTGAAGAAGGCCAATGCCTGTGAAGCTCGCCGCCCGTGACACTCCCACGTAATAATGAGTTGGGGTTGTACACGCCCCGGAATCTCAGGAGCGCCGGCCTCAGGCCCTGGGGCTCCCTCCCACGCCCAGTGGCAGCACTTAGCTCCGCGCTGGTGAGAAGACGTCGAAGACTAGACTAGGTGCCGGACGCGGCTTTTCATTTGCTTTCCGCAGTTGGCTTGCTCCTTCTCAGTCGAAGTTTTATTGAAGTTGTTGCCATCTTTGGCTTGTGGTTCTTCGGCTTTTCATTCTCCTGCCTCGATTTCTCTTGTGCAAGGCCTCGCGAGGGGGGCAGCCGAGTGTCCTCGCGAGTGTCCCTATCCTAGTCATTCAAAGGGTTCGCGACCTGGGCCCCTTGCAGGAGCACCCCTCCAGTCCGTGCCCCTCGGGCACCGCGACACAAACACAGGGCCTGGGTCGGTCACCCCCACGGCTGGGGCCGAGAACCATCCACGCGCGGGCACGTAGCCGAAAGGTACGATAAAGAAAGCAAAACGATGATTAACAGCAATAACCCATACACGCCCCCGCGGGGCACCACACTACTGTCCTTTTTACGCAGGAAAAGGGAAGAGAAAGAACAAATCTGGTGCGGCTCGCCTCACACCGGCCCGCGGGGAAGCCCGAGCTGCCTCCGGAGCTCACGCGGACTCCCTCTTGCTCTTCACCAGGGCGCGACGGTGGGCGGACACGCTACCACCTCCCAAGCAGATACAACGGCGTGGGGACTGACTGCGGCCACCACTAGAAGAGTCACCGCCTGAAGAAGAACCGGAGAAGCTTGAGGAACCCTGAGCACCGTCAGCCCCGCGAGCGCCGTCCTCTCCATCATCGCCGGAGCCGGGTTCCCAGCCGCGGTCGTCGCCCTCGGGGCAACACCTTGCGCAGCGACCATCTTCCCCAAACACCCTCACGTAGAGGGTGGCATCGCCGTCGAACCTGAAGTGTAGGGTGCACCGACGGCCCAGGCCACGCGCATGGGCAAACATCTGCCAACCGCGGGCCAGGGCCAGGCTCCCGGCTGCGGAGACCTCTAGTGAAACCCATGAGGCCCGGCTGCAGCAGCCGTCGGCCTGAAGCTAGAGGCCGCCCGGGGCGACGGCCGGGAGCTCGCCAAGGAGGAAGCAAGGAAGTGGAAGCCGGGTGCCAGTCGGCTCCGCCGACCACACGACGAACTCCGGCAGCACCTCTGCAGCGTGAAAGCGCGGCATAGGGGGACGTGCAGCCGGAGCGCACCCCCCGGCCGCAGCAATCCGCCCGCCACCATGCTGGAAAGTGTCTCCGCGGCCGCGGGGAGCTGCTGTGGTGGCCACAGGATGTTTGCAGGGGCGCCCTCGGCCGCGCTTGGGCGGGGGAGAGGCATGCTCAGCCTGGCAAGCCTTCCCCTTCTCCACGGCCGAGAACCTCCTCGACGGGGCCATGAAGAAGGAGAAGCAAGGGGACATGAACCGGAAGGGCGCACGCCGTTCCGTACTTATAGCCGGTGAAGGCCAACCACCAACCTCCACGATCGCAGGTAATCATGACCCGTTTTGCATGCAGGGACTTGTCCAATCCGTGCAGTTGCCGAGGCGCCATGGGGAAGTGGAGACGCCCACGTCCAATCAACTGCCACGCGGTGCCTAAGGCCGCAGGCTATTAGGGCCCACGGCGCTTCGCTCTTGCCCTTCCGCCTCCTTGCACGGCCAAGCCCGGGCGCGCCTTAGGCCCGGGCGCTACTGTCGGCGTTCTGGGAATGGGGGTCCCCAGACTTGCCTGCCTGCGGCCTGCGGCGTGGCTCAAAGGGGGGCCCAGCACGGCCCATCTTCGCCAACACAAACCCAAGACCCTCGCGAGGGGCCAAGCCTCGCGGGGCGGACGACACGGAGCTTCCTCAGGCATGGCCTCGTCAGGCAGGCTCACTAGGAGGCGGAGAGATCAAGGCGGGGTACCTCACGGGGTGCCCGTGATGCAAGCCATCACGACTCAGGGCGCCAGGCGGGTGCCAACCCGCGCAGCATCCTCCTTTCCTCTTTGGTGCAAAGGGGGCAAGCGCAGCCGCGGAGTACCGAGGCATCAGGCAAAGGATGCCATTTCGGTGCAACGAGACCAAGACCAGGAGGACTACGAGACGGAGGTCATCATGGAGCCCAAGACAGCGTCACCACCAGAGCTTTGCGCAGGCGAAGACTACTTTTGTCAGGATAGCTGATACTTGTTGTCCCCCTTCAAATTAGCCCGCCATTGTTGGCTCCCTTCCCGCTCGATATTTGGGAAGAGGACCAGGGCCTCTATAAATAGGACCAGCCACCCACATAGCAAGGGGGCGGTCAGTGGGAGAGAGAGAGAGAGAAAGGTGACTGAACTCCTCCGAGCAGTTCATCGCCCCAGCCAAGAACAGACCCTCGCGAGGCTGTTCTTCCTTGTATTCATCATCATCATCAACCCAAGAGGCAATCCTCACACCACACACTGGAGTAGGGTATTACACCACAACGGTGGCCCGAATCAGTATAAACCCCGTGTCTCTTGTGTTGTTCTTTCCTTAGTTTTAGATCCTAGCATGGCGGAGGGGTGCAGGTAGGTAGGAGGCGAAATCCCCACGCGCACCCCAGTGTTCGAACCTCAAGGGTCTGCCGGAACCCGAAATCCGACAACTGTTCATCCAGCCCTCCACACCACGGGGTCCTGTTCAACCACCCCTCCGTGGGCACCCCTCCACCGTCTACTGTTCAACCACCCCTCCACACCACGGGTCCTGTTCAACCACCCCTCCACCGTCTACTGTTCATCAAGCCCTCCACACCACGGGGTCCTGTTCATCCACCCCTCCACGGGCACCCCTCCACCGTCTACTGTTCATCCAGCCCTCCACCACACCACGGGGTCCTGTTCATCCGGAGGCAACGCCACCGCTCACTGTTCATCCAAACTCCCCCGCAACACTCACTGTTCATCCCATCGACCGGCTTCAGTTAGCAGCAGTAGGGAAGGAATCGCTCGATCGGGTTCAGTTAACAGCCAGCGATCGATCGCTCGGGTTCAGCAACGCGTAGCCTGCAGTGCAATCGCTCGGGTTCAGTTAGAGCCCAACGCCTTGCTCGTGTTAAGTTAGAGCCAATGCCTCGCGCACACACGCATACGTGTACGAGAGAAACGCGCATCGCTCGGCCCCCGACCTCCCACCGTAACCGGGAACTCCTCGAAATTTTCCTCGCCCTCGCTTCTACCACGGTTTTTTCCGTCATGGACGGCCCAAAGAATGTCATGCAGCTGCATCTCCGGCCCGCCCAGGACGAAGAGCCCATTTTCTGTCATGATTTTTTGTCATAGAAGTAGGAGCCCACCACATCTATTATGATACCGGGTTTTGTCACAATTATTGTCATAGAAGTGTCATATGTATGACAGAAAAAAATTGTGTTCGGCCCAAAATGTCCATGGATGTGGTTTATTTTGTAGTGTCTCTTGTGTCTTGTATGAAATGTCTTTTTTGTACATGTTAAGTTTGTTCTGCTGAACATGGAATCCGCGCCTTGTTATCCCGAAATTTTGAAGCTCGAGTATTTTTTGTCTCTTATGTCGTAAAACTCCCGCCTCTTCAACCCGCGCCACGCCTTCTTATCCTGAAATTTCTACGGGCGCGAAAACTCCCTCCTTATCTAAAACCGGTCCCGCACCCCAGACACGCGAAATCCCCCTACTACCCCTCAGACGGAATGCCGCCTCGACGTCGCGTGGTAAAAACTGGTGGGGGTACGCTCGTAGCTTGCCCCACATTTCGGACGAGCGCATCCCTAAGCCATGGCTCCCCCTACCTTCCCCTTCGCCCCCATTCACACCGAGGCCGCCAGAACCCATGAAACCCCACACTCCTCCATTGGCCTCCCGACTGCCGCCCAGCCGGAGACTCTTCCCTGACGACGTCATCCACAACAACTCGATGTCCCTCATCCACCGCACCAGATGAGGATCCGTCGTCGATCTCGTCGTACCGCCAGATCAGCCGCCCCGTCCTCCACCTCCAAGGAGATGCCCCGATGTTCGCCTCGCCTATTGCGCCACCTCCATCCCACAATGCCATCTTGACCTGCCCCACCGGAACGACAACACCCTCACCAATTCCACCGATGAAGCCGAGGCCTACTTAGCAAAACCAAGGAGGTTCTGCACTCACCGCTGCATTTTATCTTTTATTCGATCTCACAGGGCTGCCGGTGCTCGATACCGAGCAGCCATGGCGAGTCTCCATCAACGGCGACGTCGCCGGCCACTTCCTCCACGGCGTCTCTCCCCCATGTCGTTGCTTCCTCGATGGTGACTTCCACACCAACACTAGCTGCTGCTGAAGGAAATATGCCCTGGAGGCAATAATAAAGTTGTTATTTATATTTCCTTATATCATGATAAATGTTTATTATTCATGCTAGAATTGTATTAACCAGAAACTTAGTACATGTGTGAATACATAGACAAACAGAGTTGTCAGATTGCGGGTTTCGTCAAACCCTTGTGAGGTTCGAAGTCTGGGGTGCGCACGAAGAACACACTCTTCCTAGCTCGCTTGCTCAACGATCTCACAGCCTACCTCGACGGACCCAAGGAACAAGAGACACGAGGGTTTATACTGGTTCGAGCCACCTTGCGGTGTAATACCCTACTCCAGTGTGTGGTGGATTGCCTCAAGGGGCAGAGGATGAACTAGTACAGTGGATGAACAACCTTAGGAGGTGAGGTGTTCTTGGGCTCGATGAGCTGATGTGTGTTAGGATGATCTGGATGCTTCCCCGCTCGCTGCGGTGATGGCTAGGTCCTATTTATAGTGGCCTTGGTCCTCTTCCCAAATGTTAGCCGGGAAGGGATCCCACAACGGCCAAGTTTGAAGGGGTACAACTAGTACATGCTATTCTGACAAAAGGTGGTCTTCGCCTGCCAAAAGATCTGGTGGTGATGCTGCTATGTGCTCCGCGATGACCTCCGTCCTGCCATCATGCTGGTCTTAGTCTTGTTGCACAGATATGGAAACCTTTGCCTGATGCCTCAGGACCCCGCACGCCTACGCTTGCCTCCTTAGCAACAATGAGGAAACTGGTACAATGCGCCCGCTGGCACCCGCCTGGCCTTGGTCGTCATGGCTCACATCACGGAACCTCGCGAGATGCCCCTTGCATAGATATCTCTGCTCCTCGGGAGCCGGCCTAGTAAGGCCACCCCTAGGGAGGTCTTGGTGTCATCCGCCTCGCGAGGGTTGGCCCATCGCGAGGGTCTTGGGTGGACGTTGCTGAAGCTGGGCCGTACCAGGCCGTTGGTGGAGCCACGCTCGCGGGCCGCAGGCAGGCAAGTCTGGGTACCCCCGGTCCTAGAATGCCGATAGTAGCCCTCGGGCCCAAGGCGCGCTCGGACTTGGCTTCGAGGCGAAGCCAAAGGGCAAGTGTGGAGTGTCACGGGCCCAACCGCCTGCGGCATTGATTGACGCGTGGCGATCGGTGGGATGCGGGCGTCTCCGCTTCCCCGTGTTGCCTCGATAACCATTTGACTTGACAAGACCCTGCTGCATGCAGAAGAAAACCATCATTACCTACGATCATGGAGGCCGGCGGTTAGCCTCCTTCTGGCTATAAATGAGGAGAGGGGCAGAGCCCCCGTTGCTCATCTCCTTCTCCACGCCGCCTGCTTCTTCTTGCCCCTCCTCGTCTCCCCGTCCTGCTGTGACACTCATGGCGCCGATAAGGAGATTATCCGCCATTGAGAAAGGGAAAATCCCCCGTGAAGAGCAGGGGCTACTTCCGCCGAAGAAGAGGTTCATCCGCTCCCGCGACGTCATTGTGAGGCAGGAGGTGACAAGGCCTTGGTATGAGTGGCCTCCTCCCAGCTACTCGCTGCCCTTGTACGCCCATGTGCAAGGCTCCGAAGGAGGAGGCAGCGCTCCGTGCCGCTCGCGTCACGGCTGTGGTGGCACATGCCGCTGGCCCACAAACTCATGTTGAGGGCTCCTCGCGTGACCTCGTGGTGTGGACGGCGATGCCATCGTGCACATGGATTTGATTCTCATAGTTCTTCGCCAAGAGATGTCGCCGAGAGGGCCGCTCGAGCTGTGGTTGCAGCATGCCGAGTGTAGCACCCCGGCGACGGGGGTGGAGGTCGAGGTCGTCTCCCCAGGCAAGATCTTCATGACTCGTGGATGGGGCGAAGTCTCCCGCGCTTGCTGCATGGAGGGGGCCCTCGCCATCCACTTTGAATATGATGGCGCCTCAACAATGTTCTTGAAGGTCTTCGACGAGGAAGGCCGCCGCTTGGAGTGCTGCCCTGGAGGGGGCTGCCAGGATGGCGCGGTAGCGGGCGTCGAGCCCTCCCCCGGGACTGTTGGCAGTTCCTCCAGCAGCAGTGACGGCTCGTGGGAGTCCAGCGAATCTCCCGAGCTTGACAAATCTCTGGAGACGAGCGACGACAGCTACATACCACCGAGCTCTAGTCGTGCCTGGAGCGCGGCAGCAGCGTCTGCTTGCCGTCGCCGATGATCTGGATGGGGTCGGCGTCGGCCCCTCGTGGCCCACTGTCGATGATGGCATCGACGGCGACACTTGTAGCTAGGACCCCTTGAAGTTTTTCTTCCTTTGTTCCCTGCGAGGAATCGGAACGTACCCTGTGGGTGTGTGTAAGGAATCTGTAATGCTTTTGCCCCGATGCTTATTTCCCCTACTATGAGATTAGTGGTTGCACGACTTGCTTCGACACTGTCCCCCTTTTCGTTCTTGCGGTATCTTAGCGCTCTACGCAGGCAGGTCCTAGTCCCCAGGCAGGCTTCAGCCGGCGCTGGTATGCCAGGTCGCGATGCCGTGGTCAAGGCCAGGAGGTGAGCGGCCTGAGGTCCGATAAGAGCTCCCGAGGCGCGATGCTCGAGAGGTCCCCATTGGCGTGCAAGCAGCGTCCCGAAGGTAGAAAAGGAAGGCAGCATTGCCAGAGCAAGGCTCCGCGAACTATAAAATTCCAATTGCGGCGTTGTGCTATGTGAGTATGTGACTTATCTTGTCGAGTCTGAGGTGGTCCCTTGTACGGCGTCTGGTTTGCGCTTCAGCGGCGGTGTTACTGGGCAAGGCTCACGCCGGCTCCCCCATTCCTTGCTCATCTAAATGCTCTGCATCCTAGGGTCCCGACCCTCGAGCAAGCTCAGCTGACACTGTTATGCCAGGTCGCGGTGTCGTGGTCAAGGCCAGGGGTGAGAGTTGGAGGGTCAGTAGGAGATCCTGATGCGCGACGCTCAGGAGCCCCCCTTTAACTCACACGCGAATCACAAGAAAGGAGGGCGGCCGGCGAGGCCACCCGTAGCTGAGCCCCGTAGATCCCTACGGGTTAGTGCGAAGGGAGAATATAGCTTGTAATCGCGCTTGCTGTCCACCCGCTGGTATTTCCGCAAGAAGATGAAGGCACTGAGGGTCTGGTAAGGTGACGTGCGCGGGGCGTGTCGCGACCCAGAGCTCGACCACTCAGCTTTGTCAGCGCTGTAGGGACGGACCTGAGCACAAGTGTCGTGCCAGCATGTGTAGCCCCTGTTGCGGGATGAGCAGGAGGCCGGTCAGCAACGCGGGTTGCTGTGAAGGACAACAGGCAAGCAGGTGATAATCATAAGGCGGCTCATGAGAGGAAGCAAGCTAGTTTGGATAAATGCAAGGATGATACATGCCGCAGGGATGGACCCGTGCGGCCTGGGGATGATGCAGCCCGTGGGGTGCCCCCAACAGAGTAAGCTAGAGATGCAAAAGGATACACGTCGCAGGGATGGGCCCGTGCGACTTGGGGATAGTGTTGCCCGAGGGGCACCCCAACTGAATGAATCGAAAAAAGTCACCTGTTACCATTGTTGGAGAGGTGTTGAAGTGGCTGAAGACGCATGCTGAAGGAGTTGCTCCTCACGAGTTGTCTGGGTCCTGGGCCTCGAGAGGCTTCGGGGGCCCGGGCGGATCATGAAGAACCGTCGCCATCTCTGCCAGAACTGCGTGATGCTGGGCCTCCTGAGCCGCCAGAACGCTCTGCAGGTGGCGCTGGAAGGTGACTGCCATGTTTGGCAAGCCGAATGGCATGCGAACATAGCTGTGAGGTGGACCCTCACATGGACCAATGCGCGAAGGCCAGAAACGCTCCTAAGATGCCACCCTATTGAGTCCGGGGATGTCGACGCAGACGCGCAGTTCGCCGTCCTCGCTAGGACGAGGAGATGCGCCAGGTAGTGGGTGGCGGTCGCCGCGCATGATTCTCGCTTCTTGAAGCTCCTCGATCGCCTTGCTGATGAACTCCTAAGCACCAGGCACTCCATGCCTTGTGCCCTTGTGAGGGAACCATGTGTTGAAGCATGCATCCACGTGGTGCCCGAGCACCTCCCTCGTGATATTGGCTAGGTCAGAGGCCCTCCAAAAAGAGCCCCCGAGCCCAGCCTGAGGAGGGCGCTGGGCGCGCCTTCCTATGTGAGAGAGGGAGGCGCCCTGTCCGTGGACGCAGGTCCTGAGGTGGTGCCGCTGGAGACACCGCTCTCCTGAAGCTGTTGGCTGCGCAACTGCTGCTTCTTCTTGGGGATAGCCTCAGGAGGGTAGACGGCGCCTTCGTTATCTGGGTCTTCGGCCGCTGCAGCCTGGTAGGCGCGCTTTAGAGAGCACACCGCATCCTTCTCCTCGCAAGCGACCATGATGATGCCGCAGCTCCCTGGCATCTTGAGGACGTTGTAACCATGATGAGTCACTGCCATAAACTTGGCCAGGGCTGGTACCCAAGGATGGCATTGTATGGCAGGCAGGTGTGGGCGACATCGAAGTTGATGAGCTGCGCGGTAGTTGTCGCGCTTGCCGAAGGTGATAGGGAGGCGGACCTACCCTATCGGGGTGGTAGAGCCGTCGGTCACTCCTGAGAAGGGCTTGGTTCGCTGCAGCTGATCATACGACACTTGGAGGCGGTCGAACATTTCGATGGAAAGGACATTGAGCCCTGCGCCGCCGTCAATGAGCGTCTTGGTGACGAGGACGTTGCTGATTATGGGCCAGCAGAGCATCGGGAGGGCACCGGCAGTTGCCACGCACTTGAGTTAGTCGGATGAGCTGAAGGTAATGGTGTACTTGGACCAGCTGAGCGACGCGCGTGGCCTTGAGCCCTGGAAGGGCCGCGTTCACCTCGCGAGCAAACTGCTCGATGATGCGTTGAGAGGCCGGGGCCTGAGCGCCGCCCAAGATGCAAGCGATGGCACGAGGCTCCTGGAAGCCCCCAGCCCCCTCGTCCTAGTGATTGTCGTCGTTCCTCCTCGGTGTTGGTGGTAGCGGAGGGAGGCCAGGGTTGCCCTGAGGGCCGTCCTGGCGAGGCTGGTCCCTCCATACGCCCACGCGAGGCTGGTCATGCCAGCGATCCTCGCGAGGCCGGTCACGCCACTCCTGGCAAGGGCCGCGGTCGTCCCAGCGTCCTCCACTTCGGCCTCCTCCACGGCCGTAGCCTCGGTCTTTGTGCTCGGGGCATCGACCGAGTCGCCCGTCGCGGATGGCCCTGAGCTCCTGACAGTCATCTGTGTTGTGGTTGTGCATGTTGTGGAAGGTGCAGAACAGGCGGTTGGCCTTGGACGACTCGGGGTGGTCGAAGTCGCGCTTCATCTCCATCTCTGCCGCGAGCACGACAGCCCCCTTGCGCTTCACGTCCTTGGTCTTGGCCTTCTTGTCTTCCGGGTCGGCGGCTGGAGCTCGAGAAGGGAGAGGCGTCCCTCCTCAGCTCTCGCTCACTTGGTTGCCATGTTGAACATCTCCAGAGCTATGCACATGTCCTCCTGTATGGCGAGCTCCTCCTTCATCTTGACATCACGGACACCGTCGGAAAATGCTGAGATGATGGCCTCGTCTGTCACCTTGGGGATCTTGAGGCGAACGCTGTTGAAACACTGGATGTACTTCTGTAGGGTCTCCCCTGGCTGCTGCTTGATGCGCCGCAGGTCACCAGCGGCAGGCGGGCGGTCGCGAGTGCCTTGGAAGTTGGCGACGAAGCGCTCGCGCATCTCTCCCCAGGAGGAGATCGATCCCGCGGGCAGGTTCAAGAGCCACGAGCGCGGGCCGTCTTTGAGAGCCATGGGAAACTAGTTCGCCATAACTTTCTCGTTGCCATTGGCCGCCTTGATGTTCAGCTCGTAGAGCTGCAAGAACTCAGCAGGGTCGGGGGTGCCGTCGTAGCACGGAGGCATGTTGGGCTTGAACTTGTCGGGCTAGACAATGCTGCACAGCTCGGGGGTGAAGGCACGGCAACCCGCCGTAGTCATTGGAGCCTGGTCTGGGTACCCACGCACCACCGCCGCAAGCGGCGCGTGATCTTGACGTTGTGGTGCGGGGAGTGCAAGAGCATCTTCTTGCGGCCGCGGGATTTCCTAGCAGCTGCCTTCTTCACGTGCGGCCCCCTGCATGGTGGGTCGCGCCATGGGGCCACGCGTCTTGGTGCGAGGACGATGTCCTGATGTGGAGGTGGCGGAGGGGCTCCATGGGCTACGTCGCCCGTCGCAGGGGGGCGGACGAGGCAGCGAGAGAGACGGCGCGGGAGAGCCCCCAGCGGCACTGACAAGCTCGGCGAAGCGGTCCAGCCAGTCTTCGTAGAGGTCGTCAACGGGGCGGTAACGCAGGAGCTCACGTGCCATGAGCAGCGCGGCCTGCACGTCCATGGGTGCGCTACGAGCGGGGGACGACGAGCCGTCCAGAGTCAGCGGGTGCAGCGACGAAGCTTGTTGCTCGTTTCCCGCCGGGCCGGTGGCGGCGTTGGCAGCGGGTGATGGAGAGTGATGGGGAGGTCCGCCGACGGGCGCCTTTTGGGCGACGCGAGTGGCAAGGGCTTCCCGACGCTCAGCACGGGCCTGGCGAGCGTGAGCCATGGATGCGGTGAAGCAGTGGTGCGTCGATTGACGGAAGAAAGGCTTCAGCGCACCCCTACTTGGTGCACCAAATGTCGGATTACGGGTTCTGGCAAACCCTTGTGAGGTTTAAACTCTGGGGTGCGCATTAAGAACACTCTTCCTAACTCGCTCGCTCAACGATCTCACGGCCTAGCTTGACGGACCCAAGGAACAAGAGACACGAGGGTTTATACTGGTTCGGGCCACCTTGCGGTGTAATACCCTACTCCAGTGTGTGGTGGATTGCCTCGAGGGGCAGAGGATGAACTAGTAAAGTGGATGAACAACCTCAGGAGGTGAGGTGTTCTTGGGATTGATGAGTTGATGTGTGTGAGGATGATCTGGATGCTTCCCCCTCGCTACGGTGATGACTAGGTCCTATTTATAGTGGCCTTGGTCCTCTTCCCAAATGTTGGGCGGGAAGGGATCCCACAACGGCCTAGTTTGAAGGGGACAACTAGTACAAGCTATCCTGACAAAAGGTGGTCTTCGCTTGCCAAAGGCTCTGGTGGTGATGTTGATGTGGGCTCCGCGATGACCTCCATCCTGCCATCCTGGTGGTCTTGGTCTTGTTGCACAGATATGGAAACCTTTGCTTGATGCCTCGGGACCCCGCGCCTGCACTTGCCTCCTTAGCGCCAAAGAGGAAACGGGTACACTAAACCCGCTGGCGCTCGCCTAGCCTTGGTCGTCATGGCTCACGTCACGTGAACCTCGCGAGATGCCCCTTACATAGATATCTCTGCTCCTCGGAAGCCAGCCTAGTGAGGCCACCCCCAGGGAGGTCTTGGTGTCGTCCACCTCGCGAGGGTCTTGGGTGGTCGCTGCTGAAGCTGGGCCGTACCAGGCCATTGCCGGAGCCACACTCGCGGGCTGCAAGCAGGCAAGTCTGGGTATCCCCGATCCCAGAACACCGACAAGAGTGTCCCTAGGATGCCTCTACTAGACTAGCTCGTTAATCAAAGATGGTTAAATTTCTTAACCATAGACATGAGTTGTCATTTCATGAACGGGATCACATCATTAGTGAATGATGTGATGGACAAGACCCATCTGTTAGCTTAGCATAATGATCGCTTAGTTTTATTTCTATTGCTTTCTTCATGAATTATACATATTCCTCTGACTATGAGATTATGCAACCCCCGAATACCGGAGGAACACCTTGTGTGCTATCAAATGTCACAACATAACTGGGTTATTATAAAGATGTTCTACAGGTGTCTCTGAAGGTGTTTGTTGAGTTGGCATATATCAAGATTAGGATTTGTCACTCCGTGTATCGGAGAGGTATCTCTGGGCCCTCTCGGTAATGCACATCACTAAAAGCCTTGCAAGTAATGTGACTAATGAGTTAGTTCTCGGGATGATGCATTACGGAGCAAGTAAAGAGACTTGCCGGTACCGAGATTGAACTAGGTATGAAGATACCGACGATCGAATCTTGGGCGAGTAACATACCGATGACAAAGGGAATGATGTATATTCTTATGCGGTTTGACCGATAAAGATCTTTGTAGAATATGTAGGAGCCAATATGAGCATCCAAGTTCCGCTATTGGTTATTGACCGGAGATGTCTCTCGGTCATGTCTACATAGTTCTCGAACCTTTGTATTATGAGTTATGTGTTTTGGTGACCGAAGTTTGTTCGGAGTCCCGGATGAGATCACATACATGATGAGGAGTCTAAAAATGGTCAAGAGGTAAAGATTGACATATTGGAAGGTTATATACGGACACTGGAATGGTTCCGATAAGGTTCGGGGATTTTTCGGAGTACCGGGAGGCCACCGGAACCTCCCTAGAAAGTTAATGGGCCTATTGGGTCATAGTGGAGAGAGGGAGGCTGCCACAGGAGGTGGCGTGCCCACCAAGCCCAAACTGAATTGGACAAGGGGTGGGGGCGCGGCCCCCCTTTCCTTCTCCCTCTCCCCTTTCCCCTCTACGTTGGATGGAAGGGGGGCGAATCCTACTTGGACTGGGAGTCCAAGTAGGACTCCCCCCTTTGGCATGCCCCCCTTGGGCCGGCCTCCTCCTCCACCCTCCTTTATATACATGGGAAGGGGGCACCCCAAAGACACAATAGTTGTTTCTTAGCTGTGTGCGGTGCCCCCCTCCACACTTTACTCCTCCGGTCATAGCATCGTAGTGCTTAGGCGAAGCCCTGCACGAATCACATCACCATAACCGTCACCACGCTGTCATGCTGTCAGAACTCTCCCTCGACCCTCTACTGGATCAAGAGCTCGAGGGACGTCATCGAGCTAAACGTGTGCTGAACACGGAGGTGTCGTACATTCGGTACTTGGATCGGTTGGATCATGAAGACGTTCTACTACATCAACCGCGTTAACCTAACGCTTCCGCTTTCGGTCTATGAGGGTACATGGACACACTCTCCCCGTCTCGTTGCTATGCATCTCCTAGATAGATCTTGCATGATCGTAGGAATTTTTTTGAAATTGCATGCTATGTTCCCTAATAGTGGTATCTGAGCCATGTCTATGCGTGGATGATATGCACGAGTAGAACACAGAGAGTTGTGGGTGATAATAGTCATACTGCTTACCACCAATGCCTTACTTTGATTTGGCGGTATGGTTGGATGAAGTGGCCCGGACCTACATTACATGACTGCGTTCATGAGACTGGTTCTATCAATGTGCTTTGCACACTGGTGGCTAGCGGGTGTTTTTTTCTCCAACTTTAGTTGAATCGAGTTTGACTACGGCCGGTCCTTGTTGAAGGTTAAAACAACACACTTGACGAAAAATCGTTGTGGTTTTTGATGCGTAGGTAAGAACGGTTCTTGCTAGAAGCCCGTAGCAGCCCCGTAAAACTTGCAACAACAGAGTAGAGGACGTCTAACTTGTTTTTCAGGGCATGTTGTGATGTGATATGGTCAAGACGTGATGAGATATAAATTGTTGTATGAGATGATCATGTTTTGTAACAGTTATCAGCAACTGGCAGGAGCCATATGGTTGTCGCTTTATTGTATGAAATGCAATCGCCATGTAATTGCTTTACTTTATCACTAAGCGGTAGCGATAGTCATAGAGGCAATAGTTGGCAAGACGACAACGACGCTACGATGGAGATCAAGGTGTCAAGCCAGTGACGATGGAGGTCATGACGGTGCTTTTCAATGGAGATCAAAGGCACAAGATGATGATGGCCATATCATGTCACATATTATGATTGCATGTGATGTTTCTCTTTTTATGCATCTTATTTTGCTTAGTACGGCGGTAGCATTATAAGATGATCCCTCGCTAAGTTTCAATGTACAAGTGTTCTCCCTGAGTATGAACCATTGCTACAGTTTGTCGTGATGAGACACCACGTGATGATCAGGTGTGATAAGCTCCACGTTCACATACAGCGGGTGCAAGCCAGTTTTGCACGTGTAGAATACTTAGGTTAAACTTGACGAGCCTAGCATATGCAGATATGGCCTCGGAACACTGAGACCAAAAGGTCGAACGTGAATCATATAGTATATATGATCAACATAGTGATGTTCACCATTGAAAACTACTCCATCTCACGTGATGATCGGACATGGTTTAGTTGATATGGATCACGTGATCATTCATATGACTAGAGGGATGTCTATCTAAGTGGGAGTTCTTTAGTAATATGATTAAATTGAACCTTAATTTATCATGAACTTAGTACCTGATAGTTTTTTGCATATCTATGTTGTTGTAGATCAATGACCCGTGCTACCGTTCCCTTGAATTTTAATGCGTTCCTTGAGAAAGCTAAGTTGAAAGATGATGGTAGCAACTACATGAACTGGGTCCGTAACGTGAGGATAATCCTCATTGCTGCACAAAAGAATTACGCCCTGGAAGCACCGCTAGGTGCAAGACCCGCTGCTGGAGCAACTCCGCATGTTATGAACGTCTGGCAGAGCAAAGCTGATGACTACTTGATAGTTCAGTGTGCCATGCTTTATGGCTTAGAATCGGTGCTTCAAAGACGTTTTGAATGTCATGGAGCATATGAGATGTTCCAGGAGTTGAAGTTAATATTTCAAGCAAATGCCCGAGTTGAGAGATATGAAGTATCCAACAAGTTCTACAGCTGCAAAATGGAGGGGAATAGTTCTGTCAGTGAAAACATACTCAGAATGTCTGGGTACCATAACCACTTGACTCAGCTGGGAGTTAATCTTCCTGATGAGAGTGTCGTTGACAGTGTTCTTCAATCACTGCCACCAAGCTACAAAGGCTTCGTGATGAACTATAATATGCAAGGGGTGGAAAAGACAATTCCCGAGCTCTTCGCGATGCTAAAGGCTAAGGAGGTAGAAATCAAGAAGGAGCATCAAGTGTTGATGGTGAACAAGACCACTAGTTTCAAGAAAAAGGGCAAAGGGAAGAAGGGGAACTTCAAGAAGAATAACAAGCAAGTTGTTGCTCAAGAGAAGAAGCACAAGTCTGGACCTAAGCCTGAAACTGAGTGCTTTTACTGCAAAGGGACTGGTCACTGGAAATGGAACTGCCCCAAGTATTTGGCGGATAAGAAGGATGGCAAAGTGAAAGGTATATTCGATATACATGTTATTGATGTGTACCTTACTAATGCTCGTAGTAGCGCCTGGGTATTTGATACTGGTTCTGTTGCTCATATTTGCAACCCGAAATAGGGGCTACGGATTAAACAAAGATTGGCTAAGGACGAGGTGACGATGCGCGTGGGAAATGGTTCCAAAGTCGATGTGATCGCCGTCGGCACGCTACCTCTACATCTACCATCGAGATTAGTTTTAGACCTAAATAATTGTTATTTGGTGCCAGCGTTGAGCATGAACATTATATCTGGATCTTGTTTTATGCGAGACGGTTATTCATTTAAATCAGAGAATAATGGTTGTTCTATTTATATGAGTAATATCTTTTATGGTCATTGACCCTTCATGAGTGGTCTATTTTTGTTGAATCTCGATTGTAGTGATACACATATTCATAATATTGAAGCCAAAAGATGCAAAGTTAATAATGATAGTGCAACTTATTTGTGGCACTGCCGTTTAGGTCATATTGGTGTAAAGCGCATGAAGAAACTCCATGCTGATGGGCTTTTGGAATCACTTGATGCTTGCGAACCATGCCTCATGGGCAAGATGACTAAGACTCCATTCTCTGGAACAATGGAGCGAGCAACTAACTTGTTGGAAATAATACATACTGATGTATGCGGTCCGATGAGTGTTGATGCTCGTGGCGGGTATCGTTATTTTCTAACCTTCACAGATGATTTGAGCACATATGGGTATACCTACCTAATGAAACATAAGTCTGAAACATTTGAAAAGTTCAAAGAATTTCAAAGGAAGTGGAAAATCATCGTAACAAGAAAATAAAGTTTCTACAAGCTGATCGTGGAGGTGAATATTTGAGTTATGAGTTTGGTCTTCATTTGAAACAATGTGGAATAGTTTCGCAACTCATGCCACCTGGAACACCATAGCGTAATGGCATGTCTGAACATCGTAACCGTACTTTATTAGATATGGTGCGATCTATGATGTCTCTTACCGATTTACCGCTATCGTTTTGGGGTTATGCTTTAGAGACGGCTGCATTCACGTTAAATAGGGCACCATCTAAATCCATTGAGACGGCACCATATGAACTATGGTTTGGCAAGAAACCTAAGCTGTCGTTTCTTAAAGTTTGGGGTTGCAATGCTTATGTGAAAGATCGTGGATGTCGCCTAGAGGGGGGTGAATAGGCGCTTTAAAATAATTACGGTTTAGGCTTGAACAAATGCGGAATAAACCTAGTGGTTAATTTGTCAAACACAAAACCTACAACAACTAGGCTCACCTATGTGCACCAACAACTTATACTAAGCAAGATAAACAACTATGTGATAGCAAGATATATGACAAGAAACAATATGGCTATCACAAAGTAAAGTGCATAAGTAAAGGGCTCGGGTAAGAAATAACCGAGGCACGCGGAGACGACGATGTATCCCGAAGTTCACACCCTTGCGGATGCTAATATCCGTTTGGAGCGGTGTGGAGGCACAATGCTCCCCAAGAAGCCACTAGGGCCACCGTAATCTCCTCACGCCCTCGCACAATGCAAGATGTCGTGATTCCACTAAGGAACCCTTGAGGGCGGTCACCGAATCGTACAAATGGCAACCCTTGGGGGCGGTCACCAAACCCGTACACTTTGGCAACCCTTCGGGGCGGTCACCGGTACCCGTCAAATTGCTCGGGGCGATCTCCACAACCTAATTGGAGACCCCGACGCTTGCCCGGAGCTTTACACCACAATGATTGAGCTCTGAACACCACCAACCATCTAGGGCACCCAAGCACCCAAGAGGAACAAGCTCAAAGGTACCAAGCACCCAAGAGTAATAAGCTTCTCAACTTGTAACTTCCATGTATCACATGGAGAACTCAAACCGATGCACCAAATGCAACGGCAAGGGCACACGGAGTGCCCAAGTCCTTCTCTCTCAAATCCCACCAAAGCAACTAATGCTAGGGAGGAAAATGAGAGGAAGAACAAGAAGGAGAACACCAAGAACTCCAAGATCTAGATCCAAGGGTTCCCCTCACCTAGAGGAGAAAGTGATTGGTGGAAACGTGGATCTAGATATCCTCTCTCTTTTCCCTCAAAAACTAGCAAGAATTCATGGAGGGATTGGGAGTTAGCAAGCTCGAAGAAGGTCAGCAATGGGGGAAGAACACGAGCTCAAAGGATAAGGTTCATTGGGGAATAAGCCCCGCTTTTATAGGTGGGGAAAAATCCAACCGTTATGTTCACAGCCCGCACTGAGCGGTACTACCGCTCCAAGGAGCGGTACTACCGCTAGGGCGGTAGTAGCCCTTTGAAACACAACAGCGAGGAGGCAAAAAAGCCAGAAGAACCGTCGGAGCGGTATACCGCTTGACCTCACGGTACTACCGCTAGGGGTAGCGGTACTACTGCTAAGGGTAGCGGTACTACTGCTTGCGAGCTGTACTAAAAAATTGCATCTGTGCCTACCACCGCTGGACTTGTGACGAGTTTTTGGTCTCGAGCGGAAGTAGCCACGGAAGTAGCCGCGGTAGTACTGTTCCAAGCAGTAGTACCGCTCCCAAGAGTGGTAGTAAAAAATTACATCCGCTCCTGTCCGCGGTAGTACCGCTGCAGCCTTTTCAGAACACCAAAACTGACACAACTTGTGCAAACGGACTCCGAATTCGACGAAACCAAGTTTGTTGGAAAGCTAGCGACAAGGGATAACACAATCTTGATAGAAATACCAATAAGAAGCAAATGATAAAAGTCCCAAAAGAAAATGGTGAGAACCCTTCCTCGGATAAGACCGGTAAAACCTCCAACACCGAAATCATCATAGAAGACGCATGCAAACTCCATTTTCGATGAACTCAAGCTTGTCATCAAGATGACCATAAGCTCTAAGACTCACAAATAGAACCAAACAAGAACCAAGAAACATGATGCAAGGATGCAATGGTTTGAGCTCTCGACGAACGATACAATCAAGCTACTCACTTGAGAGCCCCCCTTGATAGTATGGCTATCGATCCTATAACCCGGTCTCCCAACTACCACCATGAGACCGGTAAAATAGAAAACCTATCAAGGGAAAACCTTTGACTTGCACATGATTCAATTGAGCTAGATGATGATGATCGTGTCCTCCTCAAGATGGACCACCTTTCTTGATTGCGTTGGGTCGATGGAGACTAGATGATTGCTCCCCCATACTCCACTATGGGTGAGCCACTCTTTGGCACATCTTCACAAGTCCATTGACACCACAATGGATGGCAAGCTTCAAGCACTTGATCTCTTCGTGATTCTCCACTTGAACTTGCACACGGCAATCTTGATGATGATCACCACTTGATGTCATCCTTCCCATGGGTTGTATGATATCATCCTCTTGATGCAAGCCCATGGACACGTACCTAACCCCACATAGACTCACATAGACCATGGGTTAGTACACAAAGTGCAATGGACAATGCTTACCATACCATGGGATCACTTGATCCCTCTCGGTACATCTTATACTCTTTGTGAGTTGATCAACTTGATTCACTCTTGACTTAGTCTTGATCAACCTTGAATCTTTCCAACTCTCTTCGTTTGGATGATGTCTTGAAGGTAAACATGAATGATCACACAATCTTCTTCTTCAAGACATGCTTGCAATAAGCTCAACACTCACATGACCAATCTTTGGATAATTCCTTAATAGCACCTTGGTCAACCCATAAACTCCTTGAAACCAACACATGGACTTCAAGAAATGCCTATGGAAAAATCCTTCAAATATAACTCAATGCAACCATTAGACCATAGAGAATGTCATCAATTACCAAAACCACACATGGGGGCACCGCATGTCCTTTCATTATGTGAAAAAGCTTCAATCTGATAAGCTCGAACCCAAATCGGAGAAATGTGTCTTCATAGGATACCCAAAGGAGACTGTTGGGTACACCTTCTATCAAAGATCTGAAGGCAAGATATTCGTTGCTAAGAATGGATCCTTTCTAGAGAAGGAGTCTCCCTTGAAAGAAGTGAGTGGGAGGAAACTAGAACTTGATGAGGTAATTGTACCTTCTCCTCAATTGGAAAGTAGTTCATCGCAGAAATCAGTTCCAGTGATTCCTACACCAATTAGTGAGGAAGCTAATGATGATGATCATGAAACTTCAGATCAAGTTACTACCAAACCTCGTAGGTCAACCAGAGTACGGTCCGCACCAGAGTGGTATGGTAATCCTGTTCTGGAGGTCATGTTACTTGACCATGACGAACCTACGAACTATGAGGAAGCGATGATGAGCCCAGATTCCACAAAATGGCTTGAGGCCATGAAATCTGAGATGGGATCCATGTATGAGAACAAAGTGTGGACTTTGGTTGACTTGCCCGATGATCGGCAAGCCATAGAGAATAAATGGATCTTCAAGAAGAAGACTGACATTGACGGTAATTGTACTGTCTACAAAGCTTGACTTATTGCGAAAGGTTTTCGACAAGTTCAAGGAGTTTACTACGACGATACCTTCTCACCCATAGCGATGCCTAAGTCTGTCCGGATCATGTTAGCAATTGCCGCATTTGATGATTATGAAATTTGGCAAATGGATGTCAAAACTCCATTCCTTAATGCATATCTTAAAGAAGAGTTGTATATTATGCAACCAGAAGGTTTTGTCGATCCTAAAGGTGCTAACAAAGTGTGCAAGCTCCAGCGATCCATTTATGGACTGGTGCAAGCCTCTCAGAGTTGGAATATATGCTTTGATAGTGTGATCAAAGCATATGGTTTTATACAGACTTTTGGAGAAGCCTGTATTTACAAGAAAGTGAGTGGGGTCTCTATAGTATTTCTAATATTATATGTGGATGACATATTGTTGATTGGAAATAATATAGATTTTCTGGATAGCATAAAAGGATACTTGAATAAGAATTTTTCAATTAAAGACCTCAGTGAAGCTGCTTACATATTGGGCATCAAGATCTATAGAGATATATCAAGACACTTAATTGGACTTTCACAAAGCACATACCTTGATAAAGTTTTTAAGAAGTTCAAAATGGATCAGTCAAAGAAAGGATTCTTGCCTGTGTTGCAAGGTGTGAAGTTGAGTCAGACTCAATGCCCGACCACTGCAGAAGATAGAGAGAAAATGAAAGTCATTCCCTATGCCTCAGCCATAGGTTCTATCACGTATGCAATGCTGTGTACCAGGCCTGATGTGTCCCTTGCTATAAGTTTAGCAGGGAGGTACCAAAGTAATCCAGGAGTGGATCACTGGACAGCAGTCAAGAACATCCTGAAATACCTAAAAAGGACTAGGGATATGTTTCTCGTTTATGGAGGTGACTAAGAGCTTGTCATAAATGGTTACGTCGATGCAAGCTTTGACACTGATCCGGGTGACTCTAAGTCACAAATCGGATACGTATTTATATTGAATGGTGGAGCTGTCAGTTGGTGTAATTCCAAGCAGAGCATCATGGCGGGACCTACGTGTGAAGCGGAGTACATAGCTGCTTCGGAAGTAGCAAATGGAGAAGTCTGGATGAAGGAGTTCATATCCGATCTAGGTGTAATACCTAGTGCATCGGGTCCAATGAAAATCTTTTGTGACAATACTGGAGCAATTCCCTTGGCGAAGGAATCCAGATTTCACAAGAGAACCAAACTGAAGGAAATATGCCCTAGAGGCAATAATAAAGTTATTATTAATTTCCTTATATCATGATAAATGTTTATTATTCATGCTAGAATTGTATTAACCGGAAACATAATACATGTGTGAATACATAGACAAACAGAGTGTCACTAGTATGCCTCTACTTGACTAGCTCGTTGATCAAAGATGGTTATGTTTCCTAACCATAGACATGAGTTGTCATTTGATTCACAGGATCACATCATTAGGAGAATGATGTGATTGACTTGACCCATTCCATTAGCTTAGCACTTGATCGTTTAGTTTGTTGCTATTGCTTTCTTCATAACTTATACATGTTCCTATGACTATGAGATTATGCAACTCCCGTTTACCGGAGGAACACTTTGTGTGCTACCAAACGTCACAACGTAACTGGGTGATTATAAAGGTGCTCTACAGGTGTCTCCGAAGGTACTTGTTGGGTTGGCGTATTTCGAGATTAGGATTTGTCACTCCGATTGTCGGAGAGGTATCTCTGGGCCCTCTCAGTAATGCACATCACTTAAGCCTTCCAAGCATTGCAACTAATAAGTTAGTTGCGGGATGATGTATTACAGGACGAGTAAAGAGACTTGCCGGTAACGAGATTGAACTAGGTATTGAGATACCGACGATCGAATCTCGGGCAAGTAACATACCGGTGACAAAGGGAACAATGTATGTTGTTATGCGGTCTGACCAATAAAGATCTTCGTAGAATATGTGGGAGCCAATATGAGCATCCAGGTTCCGCTATTGGTTATTGACCGGAGACATGTCTCGGTCATGTCTACATAGTTTTCGAACCCATAGGGTCCGCACGCTTAAAGTTTCGGTGAAGATTGTATTACGAGTTTATGTGATTTGATGTACCGAAGGTAGTTCATAGTCCCGGATGAGATCAGGTACATGACGAGGAGTCTCGAAATGGTCGAGACGTAAAGATCGATATATTGGACGACTATATTCGGACATCGGAAAGGTTCCGAGTGATTCGGGTATTTTCGGGGGTACCGGGGAGTTACGGGAATACGAGGAAGAAGTAATGGGCCTCATGGGCCAAGTGGTGGAAGAGAGGAGGCAGGGCGCGCGGCCCCCTAGCCCAAACCGAATTGGACTAGGGGGCCGACCCCCCTTTCCTCCTTTTCCTCCTTCTCCTTCCTTCTCCTTCTCCTCCTTCCTTTCCTCCTCCTAGTAGGAGTAGGAAAGGGGAGTCCTACTCCTACTAGGAGGAGGACTCCTCCTCCTGGCGCGCCCATAGAGGGCCGGCCGGCCTTCCCCCTTGCTCCTTTATATACAGGGGCAGGGGGCACCTCTAGACACACAAGTTGATCAGTTGATCTCTCCCAGCCATGTGCGGTGCCCCCCTCCACTATATTCCACCTCGGTCATATCGTAGCGGTGCTTAGGCGAAGCCCTTCGTCGGTAGCAACATCATCACTGTCACCACGCCGTCGTGCTGACGGAACTCTCCCGTGAAGCTCTGCTGGATCGGAGTTCGCGGGACGTCATCGAGCTGAACGTGTGCTGAACTCGGAGGTGCCGTGCGTTCGGTACTTGGATCGGTCGGATCGTGAAGACGTACGACTACATCAACCGCGTTGTGCTAACGCTTCCGCTTTCGGTCTATGAGGGTACGTGGACATCACTCTCCCCTCTCGTTGCTATGCATCCCCATGATCTTGCGTGTACGTAGGAAAACTTTGAAATTACTACGTTCCCCAACAGTGGTATCAGAGCCTAGGTTTTATGCGTTGATGTTGTGCACGAGTAGAACACAAGTGAGTTGTGGGCGATATAAGTCATACTGCTTACCAGCATGTCATACTTTGGTTTGGCGGTATTGTTGGATGAAGCGGCCCGGACCGACATTACACGTACGCTTACGCAAGACTGGTTCTACCGACGTGCTTTGCACACAGGTGGCTGGCGGGTGTCAGTTTCTCCAACTTTAGTTGAACCAAGTGTGGCTACGCCCGGTCCTTGCGAAGGTTAAAACAACACCAACTTGACAAACTATCATTGTGGTTTTGATGCGTAGGTAAGAACGGTTCTTGCTAAGCTCGTAGCAGCCACGTAAAACTTGCAACAACAAAGTAGAGGATGTCTAACTTATTTTTGCAGGGCATGTTGTGATGTGATATGGTTAAGACATGATGCTAAATTTTATTGTATGAGATGATCATGTTTTGTAACCGAGTTATCGGCAACTGGCAGGAGCCATATGGTTGTCGCTTTATTGTATGCAATGCAATTGCGTTGTAATGTTTTACTTTATCACTAAGCAGTAGCGATAGTCGTGGAAGCATAAGATTGGCGAGAAGACAATGATGCTACGATGGTGATCAAGGTGTCGCGCGGTGACGATGGTGATCATGACGGTGCTTCGGAGATGGAGATCACAAGCACAAGATGATGATGGCCATATCATATCACTTATATTGATTGCATTTGATGTTTATCTTTTATGCATCTTATCTTGCTTTGATTGATGGTAGCATTATAAGATGATCTCTCACTAAATTTCAAGATAAAAGTGTTCTCCCTGAGTATGCACTGTTGCCAAAGTTCGTCGTGCCCAGACACCACGTGATGATCAGGTGTGATAAGCTCTACGTCCATCTACAACGGGTGCAAGACAGTTTTGCACACGCAGAATACTCAGGTTAAACTTGATGAGCCTAACATATGCAGATATGACCTCAGAACACTGAGACCGAAAGGTCGAGCGTGAATCATATAGTAGATATGATCAACATATTGATGTTCACCATTGAAAGCTACTCCATTTCACGTGATGATCGGTTATGGTTTAGTTGATTTGGATCACGTGATCACTTAGAAGATTAGAGGGATGTCTTTCTAAGTGGGAGTTCTTAAGTAATATGATTAATTGAACTTAAATTTATCATGAACTTAGTACCTGTAGTATCTTGCTTGTCTGTGTTTGATTGTAGATAGATGGCCCGTGGTGTTGTTCCGTTGAATTTTAATGCGTTCCTTGAGAAAGCAAAGTTGAAAGATGATGGTAGCAATTACACGGACTGGGTCCGTAACTTGAGGATTATCATCATTGCTGCACAGAAGAATTACGTCCTGGAAGCACTGCTAGGTGCCAGGCCTGCTGCTGGAGCAACACCAGATGTTATGAACGTATGGCAGAGCAAAGCTGATGACTACTCAATAGTTCAGTGTGCCATGCTTTACGACTTAGAATCGGGACTTCAACGATGTTTTGAACGTCATGGATCATATGGGATGTTCCAGGAGTTGAAGTTAATATTTCAAGCAAATGCCCGGATTGAGAGATATGAAGTCTCCAATAAATTCTATAGCTGCAAGATGGAGGAGAATAGTTTTGTCAGTGAACATATACTCAAAATGTCTGGGTATCATAATCACTTGACTCAACTGGGAGTAAATCTTCCTGTTGATAGTGTCATTGACAGAGTTCTTCAATCACTGCCACCAAGCTACAAGAGCTTCGTGATGAACTATAACATGCAAGGGATGGATAAGACAATTCCCGAGCTCTTCGCAATGCTAAAGGCTGCGGAGGTAGAAATCAAGAAGGAGCATCAAGTGTTGATGGTCAACAAGACCGCCAGATTCAAGAAAAAGGGCAAAGGGAAGAAGAAGGGGAACTTCAAGAAGAACAGTAAGCAAGTTACTGCTCAGGAGAAGAAACCCAAATATGGACCTAAGCCTGAAACTGAGTGCTTCTACTGCAAGCAGACTGGACACTGGAAGCGGAACTGCCCCAAGTATTTGGCGGATAAGAAGGATGGCAAGGTGAATAAAGGTATATGTGATATACATGTTATTCATGTGTACCTTACTAGAGCTCGCAGTAGCACCTGGGTATTTGATACTGGTTCTGTTGCTAATATTTGCAACTCGAAATAGGGACTACAGATTAAGCGAACACTAGCAAAGGACGAGGTGACGATGCACGTGGGAAATGGTTCCAAAGTCGATGTGATCACGGTCGGCGCGCTACCTCTACATCTACCTTCAGGATTAGTTTTAGACCTAAATAATTGTTATTTGGTGCCAGCGTTGAGCATGAACATTATATCTGGATCTTGTTTGATGCGAGACGGTTATTCATTTAAATCCGAGAATAATGGTTGTTCTATTTATATGAGTAATATCTTTTATGGTCATGCACCCTTGAAGAATGGTCTATTTTTGATGAATCTCGATAGTAGTGATACACATATTCATAATGTTGAAGCCAAAAGATGCAGAGTTGATAATGATAGTGCAACTTATTTGTGGCACTGCCGTTTAGGTCATATCGGTGTAAAGTGCATGAAGAAACTCCCTACTGATGTACTTTTGGAATCACTTGATTATGAATCACTTGGTACTTGCGAACCGTGCCTCATGGGCAAGATGACCAAAACGCCGTTCTCCGGTACTATGGAGAGAGCAACAGATTTGTTGGAAATCATACATACAGATGTATGTGGTCCGATGAATATTGAGGCTCGTGGCGGATATCGTTATTTTCTCACCTTCACATATGATTTAAGAAGATATGGGTATATCTACTTAATGAAACATAAGTCTGAAACATTTGAAAAGTTCAAAGAATTTTAGAGTGAAGTTGAAAATCATCGTAACAAGAAAATAAAATTTCTACGATCTGATCGTGGAGGAGAATATTTGAGTTACGAGTTTGGTCTACATTTGAAACAATGCGGAATAGTTTCGCAACTCACGCCACCCGGAACACCACAGCGTAATGGTGTGTCCGAACGTCGTAATCGTACTTTACTAGATATGGTGCGATCTATGATGTCTCTTACAGATTTTCCGCTATCGTTTTGGGGTTATGCTTTAGAGACGACTGCATTCACGTTAAATAGGGCACCATCGAAATCTGTTGAGATGACGCCTTATGAACTGTGGTTTGGCAAGAAACCAAAGTTGTCGTTTCTAAAAGTTTGTGGTTGCGATGCTTATGTGAAAAAGCTTCAACCTGATAAGCTCGAACCCAAATTGGAGAAATGTGTCTTCATAGGATACCCAAAGGAAACTATTGGGTACACCTTCTATCACAGATCCGAAGGCAAGACTTTCGTTGCTAAGAATAGATCCTTTCTAGAAAAGGAGTTTCTCTCGAAAGAAGTGAGTGGGAGGAAAGTAGAACTTGATGAGGTAACTGTACCTGCTCCCTTATTGGAAAGTATTACATCAAAGAAACCGGTTTCTCTGAAACCTACACCAATTAGTGAGGAAGTTAATGATAATGATCATGAAACTGCAGATCAAGTTACTACCGAACCTCGTAGATCAACCAGAATAAGATCCGCACCAGAGTGGTACAGTAATCCTATTCTGGAAGTCATGCTACTAGATCATGATGAACCTACGAACTATGAAGAAGCGATGGTGAGCCCAGATTCCGCAAAATGGCTAGAAGCCATGAAATCTGAGATGGGATCCATGTATGAGAACAAAGTGTGGACTTTGGTTGACTTGCCCATTGATCGGCAAGCAATTGAGAATAAATGGATCTTCAAGAAGAAGACTGACGCTGACGGTAATGTTACTGTCTACAAAGCTCGACTTGTTGCAAAAGGTTTTCGACAAGTTCAAGGGATTGACTACGATGAGACCTTCTCACCCATAGCGATGCTTAAGTCTGTCCGAATCATGTTAGCAATTGCCGCATTTTATGATTATGAAATTTGGAAAATGGATGTTAAAACTACACTCTTGAATGGATTTCTGGAAGAAGAGTTGTATATGATGCAACCATAAGGTTTTGTCGATCCAAAGGGAGCTAACAAAGTGTGCAAGCTCCAGCGATCCATTTATGGACTGGTGCAAGCCTCTCGGAGTTGGAATAAACGCTTTGATAGTGTGATCAAAGCATTTGGTATTGTACAGACTTTTAGAGAAGCTTGTATTTACAAGAAAGTGAGTGGGAGCTCTGTAGCATTTCTGATATTATATGTGGATGACATATTATTGATTGGAAATGATATAGAATTTCTAGATAGCATAAAGGGATATTTGAATAAGAGTTTTTCAATGAAAGACCTCGGTGAAGCTGCTTACATATTGGGCATTAAGATCTATAGAGATAGATCAAGACGCTTAATTGGACTTTCACAAAGCACATATCTTGACAAAGTTTTGAAGAAGTTCAAAATGGATCAGGCAAAGAAAGGGTTCTTGCATGTGTTACAAGGTGTGAAGTTGAGTAAGACTCAATGTCCGACCACCGCAGAAGATAGAGAGAAAATGAAAGATGTTCCCTATGCTTCAGCCATATGCTCTATCATGTATGCAATGTTGTGTACCAGACCTGATGTGTGCCTTGCTATAAGTCTAGCAGGGAGGTACCAAAGTAATCCTGGAGTGGATCACTAGACAGCGGTCAAGAACATCCTGAAGTACCTGAAAAGGACTAAGGATATGTTTCTCATATATGGAGGTGACAAAGAGCTCATCGTAAATGGTTACGTTGATGCAAGCTTTGACACTGATCCAGACGATTCTAAATCGCAAACCGGATACGTGTTTATATTGAACGGTGGAGCTGTCAGTTGGTGCAGTTCTAAACAAAGCGTTGTGGCGGGATCTACATGTGAAGTGGAGTACATAGCTGCTTCGGAAGCAGCAAATGAAGGAGTTCATATCCGATCTAGGTGTCATACCTAGTGCATCGGATCCAATGAAAATCTTTTGTGACAATACTGGTGCAATTGCCTTGGCGAAGGAATCCAGATTTCACAAGAGAACCAAGCACATCAAGAGACGCTTCAATTCCATTCGGGATTTAGTCCAAGTGGGAGACATAGAAATTTGCAAGATACATACGGATCTGAATGTTGCAGATCCGCTGACTAAGCCTCTTCCATGAGCAAAACATGATCAACACCAAGGCTCCATGGGTGTTAGAATCATTACTGTGTAATCTAGATTATTGACTCTAGTGCAAGTGGGAGACTGAAGGAAATATGCCCTAGAGGCAATAATAAAGTTATTATTTATTTCCTTATATCATGATAAATGTTTATTATTCATGCTAGAATTGTATTAACTGGAAACATAATACATGTGTGAATACATAGACAAACAGAGTGTCACTAGTATGCCTCTACTTGACTAGCTCGTTGATCAAAGATGGTTATGTTGCCTAACCATAGACATGAGTTGTCATTTGATTAACGGGATCACATCATTAGGAGAATGATGTGATTGACTTGACACATTCCATTAGCTTAGCACTTGATCGTTTAGTTTGTTGCTATTGCTTTCTTCATAACTTATACATGTTCCTATGACTATGAGATTATGCAACTCCTGTTTACCGGAGGAACACTTTGTGTGCTACCAAACGTCACAACGTAACTGGGTGATTATAAAGGTGCTCTACAGGTGTCTCCGAAGGTACTTGTTGGGTTGGCGTATTTCGAGATTAGGATTTGTCACTCCGATTGTCGAAGAGGTATCTCTGGGCCCTCTCGGTAATGCACATCACTTAAGCCTTGCAAGCATTGCAACTAATAAGTTAGTTGCGGGATGATGTATTATGGAACGAGTAAAGAGACTTGCCGGTAACGAGATTGAACTAGGTATTGAGATACCGACGATCGAATCTCGGGCAAGTAACATACCGATCACAAAGGGAACAACGTATGTTGTTATGCGGTCTGACCGATAAAGATCTTTGTAGAATATGTGGGAGCCAATATGAGCATCCAGGTTCCGCTATTGGTTATTGACCGGAGACATGTCTCGGTCATGTCTACATAGTTCTCGAACCCGTAGGGTCCACATGCTTAAAGTTTCGGTGACGATTGTATTATGAGTTTATGTGATTTGATGTACTGAAGGTAGTTCGGAGTCCCGGATGAGATCGAGGACATGACGAAGAATCTCGAAATGGTCAAGACGTAAAGACCGATATATTGGACGACTGTATACGGACATCGGAAAGGTTCCGAGTGATTTGGTTATTTTCGGGGGTACCAGGGAGTTACGGGAATACGAGGAAGAAGTAATGGGTCTCATGGGCCAAGTGGTGGAAGAGAGGAGGCAGGGCGCGCGGCCTCCCTAGCCCAAACCGAATTGGACTAGGGGGGCGCCCCCCTTTCCTCCTTTTCCTCCTTCTCCTTCCTTCTCCTTCTCCTCCTTCCTTTCCTCCTCCTAGTAGGAGTAGGAAAGGGGAGTCCTACTCCTACTAGGAGGACTCCTCCTCCTGGCGCGCCCATAGAGGGCCGGCCGGCCTCCCCCCTTGCTCTTTTATATACAGGGGTAGGGGGGCACCTCTAGACACACAAGTTGATCAGTTGATCTCTCCCAGCCGTGTGTGGTGCCCCCCTCCACCATATTCCACCTCGGTCATATCGTAGCGGTGCTTAGGCGAAGCCCTGCATCGGTAGCAACATCATCACTGTCACCACGCCATCGTGCTGACGGAACTCTCCCGTGAAGCTCTGCTGGATCGGAGTTCGCGGGACGTCATCGAGCTGAACGTGTGCTGAACTTGGAGGTGCCGTGCGTTCAGTACTTGGATCGGTCGGATTGTGAAGACGTATGACTACATCAACCGCGTTGTGCTAACGCTTCCGCTTTCGGTCTACGAGGGTACGTGGACAACACTCTCCCCTCTCGTTGCTATGCATCACCATGATCTTGCGTGTGCGTAGGAAAATTTTGAAATTACTACGTTCCCCAACACAAACACATCAAGAGATGCTTCAATTCCATCCGTGATTAAGTCAAGGAGGGAGACATAGAGATTTTCAAGATACATACAGATCTGAATGTTGCAACCCGTTGACTAAACCTTTCTCACGAGCAAAACATGATCAACACCAAGACTCCATGGGTGTTAGAATCATTACTATGTAATCTAGATTATTGACTCTAGTGCAAGTGGGAGACTGAAGGAAATATGCCCTAGAGGCAATAATAAATTTTTTATTTATATTTCCTTACATCATGATAATGTTTATTATTCATGCTAGAATTGTATTAACTGGAAACTTAGTACATGTGTGAATCCATAGACAAACAGAGTGTCCCTAGTATGCCTCTACTTGACTAGCTCGTTAATCAAAGATGGTTAAGTTTCCTGACCATAGACATGTGTTGTGATTTGATGAACGGGATCACATCATTAGAGAATGATGTGATGGACAAGACCCATCCATTAGCTTAGCACAATGATCGTTTAGTTTTATTGTTGTTGCTTTCTTCATGACTTATACATATTCCTCTGACTATGAGATTATGCAACTTCCGAATACTGGAGGAACACCTTGTGTGCTATCAAACGTCACAACGTAACTGGCTGATTATAAAGATGCTCTACAGGTGTCTCAGAAGGTGTTTGTTGAGCTGGCATAGATCAAGATTAGGATTTGTCACTTCGTGTATCGGAGAGGTATCTCTGGGCCCTCTCGGTAATGCACATCACTATAAGCCTTGCAAGCAATGTGACTAATGAGTTAGTTGCGGGATGATGCATTACAGAACGAGTAAAGAGACTTGCCGGTAACGAGATTGAACTAGGTATGAAGATACCGACGATCGAATCTCGGGCAAGTAACATACCGATGACAAAGGGAATGACATATATTGTTATGCGGTTTGACCGATAAAGATCTTCGTACAATATGTAGGAGCCAATATAAGCATCCAGGTTTCGTTATTGGTTATTGGCCGGAGATGTGTCTCAGTCATGTCTACATAGTTCTCGAACCCGTAGGGTCTGCACGCTTAACGTTCGATGACGATTTGTATTATGAGTTATGTGTTTTGGTGACCGAAGTTTGTTTGGAGTACTGGATGAGATCACGGACACGACGAGGAGTCTCAAAATGGTCGAGAGGTAAAGATTGATATAGTGGAAGGTTATATATGGACACCGGAATGGTTCTGATACGGTTCGGGGAATTTTCAGAGTACTGGGAGGCTACCGGAACCCCCCCCCCCCGGGAGAGTTAATGGGCCTATTGGGCCATAGTGGAGAGAGGGAGGCTACCACAGGAGGTGGTGCCCCCCTCAAGCCCAAACCAAATTGGACAAGGGGTGGGGGCGCGGCCCCTCTTTCCCCTTTCCCCTCTCCATTGGATGGAAGAGGGTGAATCCTACTTGGATTGTGAGTCCATGTAGGACTCCCCCCTTTGGCGCGCCCCCTTGGGTCGGCCTCCTCCTCCCCCTCCTTTATATACGTGGGCAGGGGGCACCCCAAAGACACAACAGTTGTTTCTTAGCCGTGTGCGGCGCGCCCCTCCATAGTTACTCCTCCAGTATAGCGTCGTAGTGCTTAGGCGTAACCCTACGCGGTCACATCACCATCACCGTCACCATGCCGTCGTGATGTTGGAACTCTCCCTTGACCCTTTACTGGATCAAGATCTTGAGGGACGTCATTGAGCTGAATGTGTGCTGAACACGGAGGTGCCGTATGTTTGGTACTTGGATCGGTTGGATCGTGAAGACGTTCGACTACATCAACCGCGTTAACCTAACACTTCTACTTTCGGTCTACGAGGGTACGTGGACACACTCTCCCCGTCTCGTTGCTATGAATCTCCTAGATAGATCTTGCATGATCGTAGGAAAATTTTTGAAATTGCATGCTACGTTCCCTAACAGCTGCTGCTCCAGCTCTCGCTCACGTTGTTGCTGCTGCTCTGGCTCTCGCTCGCGCTGCATGTCTGTTATTGTTGTCAGTCACGCTCCTGCATTGCTCTTGCTTTCATTCATGCTGCTGCTCTGCTCTACTATTGTTGTTGCTTGCCCTGCTGCTCCGCTCTTGTTGTCGGTCACACTGCTGCTCCATTCATGCTCTTGTTTGTGCTGCTGCTCCGCTCTTGCTCTCGTTCATGCTGTTGCTCTGCTCTTGCTCTCATTCGTGCTGTTGCTCTGCTCTTGCTCTCGCTTGTGTTGTTGCTGCTGCATGACCTGCAACGGCTACAGGAGTTGCCACTTTAGCACTCGCTCACGGTGTTGTTGCATGAGCTGCTCTCTGTTAGTGCGTTCCCTACTCGAGGCTTCTCATTTAGATCACTGCTTCTCTGCTCCCAGTGCTCGGACACCCTAAACTTCTATTACAGTGCTCTGCTACTAGTTCAATCAGTTTCGTCAGTAAAATTCTGTTTCAACATTAAAATTCAGTTTCAACTATAAAGTTCAGTTTCTTCAGTTAACTTTAGAGTCAACAATATACAGCATCTGTCGGAGCGGTCGTGGTGCGGCTGATGCATTTTACATCTAGCACTTTTTGGTGATGTATTTTACATCATCTATTGCAGATGCTATTAGACTCCCACTTCATATTAACATTGTCTGTCTTGTCCTACTTCAGCTTCGCCATCGTACACCTCACCGGAGCTGCTCCAATGACGGAACCGTTCATCACAGTAGAGTAGTACCCTCGGCGCCGTCTCCAGAGGCCCCAGATCTTCTTCCCCGCCTCCAACAGTCACACCAACATCACCATCCTCCACATCCAACCCAATGATGCTGAGGTCGACAAGCACTACAAAAAATACACTTCCGTGATGATACGTGTTTGTCATAGTAGGTCACGTTTTCTGTCATGCATGTACATCCATGACAATTTTATGAGACAATCAAGATAGTCATACATGTGCTGTCGTAGAAGTGTTCCATGACATTACCAAAATTATCATCACGGAAGTGTCCACTTCCATGACGATAAATGACGCATCATGGAAGTGCTTTCATCAAGGGTGACTGACACGTGGCATCCACCATAATGGGTCATCGTTAAGCTATCGGGGCCGGTTTTGGATCCGATAACCCGCTAACAGCCTGGACCAATGAGGATTTTCCACATGTAAAATTCTCATTGGCCGGAGGAAACACTTGTTGGCTCACCGTTGGGACAGATGTCATCCATTCATTGCACATGAAGCGCCGATGATACGTCAACACGTGGCATAGCCTAATAGAGGCCCATTCCAGTGAAAAGGCCGGCCCGTTTGACTTGGTCAAAAGGTAACGGGCCGGCACACGGAAAGCCTGTTAACAGCTTGTTCGTATATAGCCCATTTACGGCTCGCTAACTCACGGCCTGTTATGGCCTATCGGAATTAAGCCCAATAGCTTCATCTGGGCCGTCTAATATGATTCCTGTCCATTGTAACTTCTGGCCCATGTATGGTCCATGATGTCTTTCGGCCCATACGAGGCCATTTGTAACTCTTGGCCCATTAACGGCTCGTGGTGAATCTGGCCCGCAATGAACAGTGTACCGCTTTACACCCCTTAACGACCCATTATTCCATTGGGCCGTTTCCAACCCGTGTTATCTTTTGGCCTTCTTAGGGCCCATTTATTCTTGGGCTCATTTCTAGCATTCGGTTACTTACGGCCCGTTACTGGCCTTTTTTGCTTGTGGGCCAAATTCAGCCCATGGTTACAATCGGCCGGTTTGCAGCTCATTAATCCGTTGGGCCGTTTTCATAGCATCATCAAATACGGTCGATTAACGATGGCCCATTATTGTCGGCCCATGAACGGACGATTCCAAATCTAGCCCGTTTACGGCCCATGATGCGGTCTGTTATTGGCCCATGTTTGGCCGATCGATCATACGGCCCGTAGAAGGCCCATTGATGCTACGGCCCATAGAAGGCCCATTGTTTCTATGGCCCTTAGAAGGCCCATTGTTTCTACGACCCATAGGAGGCCCATGGTAACTATAGTAAATATGTAGCCCATGGTTATTGTGGCCTAGTTTTAAAGAATAGGTTATTGCGGCCACTAGCAAACCGCGAAGAAAGAGCTGCACTGACTACAAGTGAACAAATAAACAAGACAACAAGGAAATAAATAAGCAAGCAACTTACGCTAGGATATCACGGCTATTATACATATTACATCCACTGGGCATCAAAGTTTGCCACCAGTGCAAATATAGGGAACAAAGCAGCATATCATATACACTGGTTGTCAAAGTTGGCTACCGGTGCAAATAAATGCCACAGCAAAACAAGTCCAGAACTGAAACCACTTCAGAAGAGCTCAAGAAACAATATCCTGGGTACCCATAATGCTGGCAAGATGCTTAGCAAGCTTATTAACTTTCCCTTGTTTGGCACTTAAATCCTCCAGCACTTGTTGTTGCACTAGAAAGTATGCATCTGAATTCTGCAGGGACTTCCTCAGTCCTTCGACTTCCTGACGCATAACATCTGATCGATGTCTTTCAACTTAAAGTTGAGACTCAAGAAGCCGAACTGATTCAGGCAGCGAGTTCGAAGAGCTGGTGCCAGCAGTAGTAGCCAGTAACTCGAACACTACATCAAGACAAGACTTTGGGGTTGTCTCAGTGTCTTCAATATAGTTTTTATCAGCTTTCTTGGAGACCAACAGGGATGTCTCATTATCTTGAACCTTATCTGCATTACTTCCTTTACCATTGCATAACGGGGTACTCTTCTCCAATATTTTATCTGCATTCTAAAAGAGAAACAAACAAACACATCACAGGTTTACCATGTTGTATATGAAACTCATTTTCGTAAACCAGTTCAGTAGTAAGGTGGACATGATATCAGCATGAAACAAACATATATCTATGTAGTATGGTCATTGTATGGTCTATATCATTCTAGTTTATGTTGCCAAATCAAGATAGAGATAGTTCGAATCATATCTATTTAAGACAAAGCAGCATAGACAGAATATAAGAGTGGGAAAACTACACAACAATAACAACACTTGTAATGTGCATGGCATGAGAACATAACTGTTTATTCAATTGAAACCGAAATCAACATAGAGCAACTTACAACAGCAAACACGTTAAAGAAACAGGTTTAAAACATACCTGTTGCGCCATTGGAGTTTCAATTGCATCCTTCAAATTTGAAATTAGTTGGTATGAGTAAATACAGTGACGCAAGAGAAAAGTAGTATGAACAATAGCTACGGAACCTGACATGAGAACAATTCTTCTTCTGCTTTAAGCATTGACTTGGGGTTCAGAGTGGTGTTCCTCATGCTTTGGGCACTGCAGTTGCCTTACTAACTGCTCGTGTTTGGGTGCTCTGTGGTGGAGACGGTGTTGTGTCAACTAGAACTGGGTTACTATCTGTTGGGGTTGGGGTTAGAAGGGGTGTAGCTGGTTCTTTGTCCAACTGGGTAGGGGTATAATCTGCGTGAGTCTGGGTTATGTGTGATGGGACTGGTTCTTGGGCAAGTACAACCGTGGTTCTATCTGCATCGACAGGTAGCACGATCTTTTCTGAAGACCGTGTTTTTACTCCCACAGATACTGCCATCACCCCCTCCAATTGAAATGGCTGATAAACAATAAAAGTAATTGAATGTACAGACATTGTAAGATAGACAGGTACAATGGATAGTAGGGAAGAAAATAGGGCATGAAGTAATTCACATTTATGTTGTCTAACCAAACAAAATAGCAAGACATAATTTCACATATATGATGGCTAATTAAACAGGATAGCATGACACAATTTCACATGTATGATTGCTAACTAAACAAGATAGAATGACATACTTCAAAATATGATGACTATGTAAACAGGATGACATGATATAACTATATGATGTGTCTATTAAAGTGGTTGGCATGCCATAAATCACAAACATGCCATCGATGGAAACATGATGGCATGATATAATTCACGGATAGAATGACATAATTCAAAATATGATGACTATGTAAACAGGATGAGATGATATAACTATATTATGTCTTTAGAAAAAGGGTTGGCATGCCATAATTCACATACATGTTGTATATGTAAACATCATGGCATGATATAATTCAAATATATGATTTATATACTAAGCAAGTGAGCAGAGGGCAATCGCATATATGATGTGTCAACTAAGGAGATGGCATTCAATATTGTGTATATGATGTAAAAACTAAGCATTGCAATACAACATATGCATGATATGAGTAATATAACCCTACCAAGTTTGAGCATACACCTTAGGGGGGTAATAGGACTGGGCATTTGCCTTTGAATCCTCCTTTGAAGAGCTATCTGTAACCAGCAAGATATCTGCTTCAGTAGGTAGCATTGCCTGCTCTAAAGACCTTGTTTTCACTCCAGATTTCTCCATCACCAATTCAAATGGCTGATGCATAGGAAGAGCAGTTGAATATACAAACATTGTCGACAAATGCAACGAGAAATACAAAAAAGGACGGCATGATGTAATTCACATATATGATGCTTGGCTAAACAACATGGCATTGCATAATTCACATATATAATGCCTTGCAACAAGATAACATTGAATAATTCACATATATATTGTCTTGCAACAAGATGGCATTGCATAATTCACATATATGGTAATTAGACACTAAACAGGTGGCATTCACATAAAGCATGTCTAAACTAAGCAAATGACATAGCAATGCACGATACCATACACACGATATGAGCAACATAACCCTGCCAAGTTAGAGCATGCACCTCGGGGGGGGGGATATGATTGGTCATCTATCTCTGAATCCTCCTCTAAGGAGCTATCCATAACTAGCAAGGCATGTGCTTTGCCAGATAGCATTGTGTGCTCTGAAGACCTTGTTTCCACTCCAAATTTTTCCATGACTATGCCGAATGGCTGATGCACAGGAAGAGTAATTGAATGTACTAAAATTCTTGACAAATTTAACACGTAATAAAAAAATGATGGCATGATATAATTCACATATAAGATGACTGGCTAACGAGGGTGGCATTGCAAATTCACATATATGATGCCTGGCTAAACAAGATGGCATTGCATGATTCACATATATGATAAAGAAACTAAATAGATGGCATTCACACAAAGCATGTCTAAACTAAGCAGAAGACATATTTGATGTAGAAAGTAACCAATGCAAGGCACAATATGCATGATATTACCAACATCAGCATGCCAAGTCAGAGCGAAGACCTCAAGGGGTAAATAGGAGTGGTCTTCTCCTTCTGAATCCCCCTCAGAACAGTTATGTTCCTCTTGATTACAATCTGAAATGGTGGAGGGGGTCTGCCTTTGCGCTCACCATGGAGCAACGTCAGCATGAAATTTTATTGCCACGCAAGGCTCGTCTCTTTTGCTCTACATATTCAGTTCTATTGTGTACAATAACTGACATGCATAGGAATAAAACATAGTGAGATTATGTAAGGAGTGCATGCACAAATCCAGAGTGATGGTAGCAAACTGTGGATAGACCCAAAACGAATGATAGCAGGCAGATAATAGCTTTAGTTAAAAATACATGTAATGGATCCTTTAATGTTTGTTTGCACCCAACATGAAACTCATAGTAGACACCCAAGATTAACCAGATAGTAGACAGATAGTACTGATTGTTGCCCCGATATGTACCCCACAACCATTTAAAAACTCAAGTTTCAGCATTAGTTTGGACCTGACTCGGAATCTAATTGGTGAACACGATGATAAAGTAGCATGTCATCATATTAAGCGATGCATAACATAAGCAGACACGGAAGAGTGCGACCTCTCTTGCGGACCCATGTAGTCCTCAAGGTCATCTGCTCAGTTGATGATGGTAATGTAGTTGTCGTGGCTGCCGGCGACGCGGAAGAAGATCTGAGGCGGTGAAAGACAGTCTGGAGAGCGGATCCCTGCTGTGGTGAACCCTTTGTCGTTGGAGTAGTTGAGTTGGGGTGGAACACATCGCAGCAGGAGTAGGACAAACCACACAAGGATTTCTTTGACACATATCTGTAACAGAAGTAATTGTGTAAGGGCTTGTTTGAATTTGAGGATTCTAACAATGCAGGGATAGGAAATAGACAGTAATAGGATAGGAATGCATGTGCAAAACAGAGAATTTAAAAACATAGGATTTCTGCCAATCTGGGTGTTTGGTTCACAAGAATTGGATGGTCACAGGATGCAAAGAAGCATGGTGAGATTAAGTCAAACCACAAGAAAAATGTATGGTTATAATGCTATTATGCTACTATCTCTTAGTCTTGTGCTTCATGAATAGAAATTTGAAAAGGAGGACACGTGGAAATTAAAATTCCTATGGTTTTTCTTTCAAGGAGACACTAAAGGAACAAATCCTACAGTTTTCCTTTGCTCTATTCCTTTGAACCAAATGCATGAATAGTAGTACCATAGGAAACTTCCCAATTCCTATGTTTTTCCTTCACTTTTCCTTTCAAGCACTGGAGATTCTAGTAGGTAGGCTTGAGCAAGGAAAATCCTACACTCAGAAAATGTTTTGTGCTACTTCTACTACTTCGGACCTAGGCCACTGCCCTACTAGCTCAACTCCTGGGCCCATCGACAAATGCACAGCTCAAACATGCAGAGATAAATAATGATGGCATTCAAGAGAGTCCATCACGGATAGCTAAGTTGCCTGGTACCTCACTCCTTGTCATATAGTAAGATAAAATAATCGTATTTCACATTACTATGTGTGCTCAGTGGACAATATATATATAACAAGTATCATTTCCTTAGAGCATGAGATTGTGCAACTCCCGGATACCATAGGAGTGCTTTGGGTGTGCCAAACGTCACAACGTAACTGGGTGACTATAAAGGTACACTACAGGTATCTCCGAAAGTGTCTGTTGGGTTGGCACGAATCGAGACTGGGATTTGTCACTCCGTGTGACGGAGAGGTATCTCTGGGCCCACTCGGTAATGCATCATCATAATGAGCTCAATGTGACCAAGTGGTTGATCATGGCATCATGCATTACGGCACGAGTAAAGTGACTTGCCGGTAACGAGATTGAATGAGGTATTGCAAAAACGACGATCGAGTCTCGGGCAAGTAACGTACCAATTGACAAAGGGAATTGTATACGGATTGATTGAATCCTCGACATCGTGGTTCATCCGATGAGATCATCGTGGAGCACGTGGGAACCAACATGGGTATCCAGATCCCGCTGTTGGTTATTGACCGGAGAGGCATCTCGGTCATGTCTGCATGTCTCCCGAACCCGTAGGGTCTACACACTTAAGGTTCGGTGACGCTAGGGTTGTAGAGATATTAGTATGCAGTAACCCGAAAGTTGTTCGGAGTCCCGGATGAGATCCCGAACGTCACGAGGAGTTCCGGAATGGTCCGGAGGTAAAGATTTATATATAGGAAGTCCGGTTTCGGCCATCGGGAAGGTTTCGGGGGTTGCCGGTATTGTATCGGGACCACCGAAAGGGTCCTGGGGGTCCACCGGGTGGGGCCACCCATCCCGGAGGGCCCCATGGGCTGAATTGGTAGGGAACTGGCCCCTAGGGGGCTGGTGCGCCCCCCCTTGGGCCTCCCCTGCGCCTAGGGTTGGGAAACCCTAGGGGTGGGGGCGCCCCCACTTGGCTTGGGGGGAAGCCACCCCTTGGCCGCTGCCCCCTTGGAGATCCATCTCCTAAGGCCGGCGCCCCCCCCCCAAGGCCCCTATATATAGAGGGGGGAGGGAGGGCATCCGCACCCCTTGCTCTTGGCGCCTCCCTCTCCCTCCGTAACACCTCTCCTCCCCGCTTGCGCTTGGCGAAGCATTGCTGGGATCCTGCTGCATACACCACCACGCCGTCGTGCTGCTGGATCTTCATCGACCTCTCCTTCCCCCTTGCTGGATCAAGAAGGAGGAGACGTCTTCCCAACCGTACGTGTGTTAAACGCGGAGGTGTTGTCCGTTCGGCACTTGGTCATCGGTGATTTGGATCACGACGAGTACGACTCCATCAACCCCATTCTCTTGAACGCTTCCGCGGGCGATCTACAAGGGTATGTAGATGCACTCCTCTCTCCCTCGTTGCTAGATGACTCCATAGATTGATCTTGGGGATGCGTAGAAAATTTTAAAATTCTGCTACGTTCCCCAACAGTGGCATCATGAGCTAGGTCTATGCGTAGTTTCTATGCACGAGTAGAACACAAAGCAGTTGTGGGCGTGGATATTGTCAATTTGCTTGCTGTTACTAGTCTTATCTTGATTCGGCGGCATCGTGGGATGAAGCGGCCCGGACCGACCTTACACGTACGCTTACGTGAGACTGGTTCCACCGATTGACATGCACTAGTTGCATAAGGTGGCTGGCGAGTGGCTGTCTCTCCCACTTTAGTCGGATCAGATTCGATGAAAAGGGTCCTTATGAAGGGTAAATAGAAATTGGCATATCACGTTGTGGTTTTGGCGTAGGTAAGAAACGTTCTTGCTAGAAACCTATAGCAGCCATGTAAAAACTTGCAACAACAATTAGAGGACGTCTAACTTGTTTTTGCAGCATGTGCCGTGTGATGTGATATGGCCAAAAGGATGTGATGAATGATATATGTGATGTATGAGATTGATCATGTTCTTGTAATAGGAATCATGACTTGCATGTCGATGAGTATGACAACCGGCAGGAGCCATAGGAGCTGTCTTTATTTATTTATGACCTGCGTGTCAACATAAACGTCATGTAATTACTTTACTTTATTGCTAAAGTGTTAGCCCTAGTAGTAGAAGTAATAGATGACGAGACAACTTCAAGAAGACACGATGATGGAGATCATGATGATGGAGATCATGGTGTCATGCCGGTGACAACGATGATCATGGAGCCCCGAAGATGGAGATCAAAAGGAGCAAATGATATTAGCCATATCATGTCACTATTTGATTGCATGTGATGTTTATCATGTTTTACATCTTATTTGCTTAGAACGACGGTAGCTTAAATAAGATGATCCCTCGTAATAATTTCGAGAAAGTGTTCCCCCTAACTGTGCACCGTTGCAAAGGTTCGTTGTTTCGAAGCACCACATGATGATCGGGTGTGATAGATTCTAACGTTCGAATACAATGGGTGTAAGCCAGATTTACACACGCAATACACTTAGGTTGACTTGACGAGCCTAGCATGTACAGACATGGCCTCGGAACACAAAAGACCGAAAGGTCGAGCATGAGTCGTATAGAAGATACGATCAACATGAAGATGTTCACCGATGTTGACTAGTCCGTCTCACGTGATGATCGGACACGGCCTAGTTAACTCGGATCATGTTTCACTTGGATGACTGGAGGGATGTCTATCTGAGTGGGAGTTCATTGAATAATTTGATTAGATGAACTTAATTATCATAAACTTAGTCTAAAATCTTTACAATATGTCTTGTAGATCAAATGGCCCATGTTGTCCTCAACTTCAACGCGTTCCTAGATAAAACCAAGCTGAAAGAAGATGGCAGCAACTATACGGACTGGGTCCGGAACCTGAGGATCATCCTCATAGCTGCCAAGAAAAGATTATGTCCTAGAAGCACCGCTAGGTAACGCACCTGTAACGCCCCGAGACCGATGTGCCAGGTGTCCTCCTGTTATTCGCTGTTGTTGCGTTGTCATTGCTTGCGTGTCATGCATTGCATATCATGTCATCATGTGCATTTCAATTGCATACATGTTCATCTCATGCATCCAAGCATTTTCCCCGTTGTCCGTTTTGCAATCCGGCGCTCCTATGTCACCCGGTGTCCCCTTCTACCTCTTTTTCGTGTGTGGGGGTTAAACATTTCCGGATTGGACCGAGACTTGCCAAGCAGCCTTGGTTTACTACCGGTAGACCGCCTGTCAAGTTTCGTACCATTTGGACTTCGTTTGATACTCCAATGGTTAACCGAGGGACCGAAAAGGCCTCGTGTGTGTTGCAGCCCAACACCCTTCCAAAGTGACCCAAAAACCAACCAAACCCCTCTCCATCATCTAGATCGTTCGATCACGATCGCGTGGCCGAAAACCGCACCTCATTTGGACTCTCCTAGCTCCGTCTACCTATAAATATGTGATCCCCTCCGGAATTCGCGGTCTAACCCTAGCGTCTTCCTCCTCGCGCCGCCGGACATGTCCGCGCCTGCCAGACACGTCCAGCCGCCACCTCACTCCGATGAATCACATCGCGCCATGTCCGCCTCGCCGCCGCCTCGCCCAATCGCGGCGCGCCACCTGTCACCGTCTCTCTCTCCTCCACCGCGCAGCCCGCGGGACCCGGATCGGGCCCGCGCGAGCCCGTGCCACCGCCGCCGTGCGCCCGTTCGGCCCGCGCCTGCTCGCCGAGCCT
>NC_057794.1:435558237-435566063 GCF_018294505.1 Triticum aestivum
GAACTCCGCCGGCCGCATCGCCGGTGCTCCCCGCCACCACACCGCTGCCCGCCGCTCCATCGCAGATGCTCCGCCGCACCACTGCGCCTCTCCGCGCCACCCCGCGCCAGGATCTGATCCGGCTTGGGCTCGCCGCCCCTCGACGTCGGCAGACCGCACCGGCCGGCGAGCACCGCCGCCGCCCTGCCCGGTGCCCGGGAGTTCGCCACCGCACCTGCCAGGGCCTCCCGCCGACCTCCTCCGCCGGATCCCGCACCTCGAACCTCCCCGGATGTCTTCTTCTCTATCTCCGGCCCAACTCTGGCGAGGGATCCGGCCAACCTCGATATCCGTGCCAAGAATCCTAGATCTGGGCGGGTAAATTTTCGTCTGTCTTTTTTCCCCAGTATTCTTTTTGGCATCTTCATCGCATCGCAACTTTGCATCCGTAGCTCCGATTCATGCGTGTAGCATATCGAAATGTTCGTCTCAGAGAGTACATCATTTCATCTCATTGCATCGTTTTCATTTGAGTTCATCTTGATGCCCGAAATGTTGTTGGAAGAGTGCTATTTGAGTTAATTGTCAGATCTGCTGCACCAAATAGCTATTTGTCATTTTTTGCCATGATTAATGTGTGCATGATATGCCCCTGAGCTCTACATGAGTTTTGTTATATGCTTTGTCATCTTTCCAGAGGTGCTATCCATGTATTTTTGTGATATGTGTGGTGACTAGCACAAGCTTGCAAAGTGGTGCATTTGTTAATACTGATTTCGGGGACTTAGCGATTCCACTAAGTCCTTGATTTGTTTTTATCAATATGCCATATGTTCATGTTGTTTCCTAGTGATCCGTGCCTCTTTTGAGGATGATCAGATTTGTTAATCTTGTAGTGCCCTATCCATCCATGTCTTTGTTTGCAATTATGGAGCACCCTAGCTTGAGTCAATCGATCTCTACTTTTGCTATTTCGGGAATCTGGGCAGATTGTCTACTTGTTAGCGATTTTGCCGAGGATGTTGTAGTTGATCCGTGCATGATATGTTATTGTTCTTGCCATGTCTAGATTGTATAATGTGTATTCTTGATGGGTGTATGCTTAGTTTATCATGCCTTGCTCTGTAGTGAGTGCATCGAGCTCGCAAACATGCCTACTTGATATCTGATTCGCATGCTCCAGTTTTTCACTAAGTCTGTGATCTGATTATGTTTTTGCCATGTTCACATGCTTGCAATTATAGTTTCTGATCCCTTTTGGCTCAAGGTCACTAAGGGACTTTTGTTAAGCTCTTTTAGTAGCTCCATGCCATGCTTTACTTTGCCAGGTTAAGTTCCTGTGGCATCTAGTTTTCATGCTCCTAAGTGTGCCACCTGATCTGGAATTCCAGGCTTGTTTTAATTTCACCAAGTCTGAAATTTGTTTACCGTTTGCATTTTTGCCATGCTTGTTTGAACCTGTTAATGGATGAATTAGTCGTAGCTCAGTGTTCATCTTTTGTTAAGCATCATGAGTGGATCCCTGCCATGTATTGTTTTGCCATGTTTGAGTGCTGTAGCATAATTATCTTGTTGCATTTAGATGGTCACTTGTTGTTTATCGCAGATCGGTGCCATATTTGATTTGCTTGCCATTTCCAAATCGTGCCTCCGATTCCGGCGTTCTTTATATCGTTTTCAAGTGAAATCATCTCACCTTTCCAATGGCACACTTGGATTTCCAAGTTGAGGCTAGGTTCATTCAGTCCGTGTCAAATCATGCATATGCATCGCTTACCGCATCCCGCATATCATACCATGTTCTTGTGTTGGTTGTTTACTATGTTGTGTGCTTCTTTCCGGTGTTTGCTTCTTCGGGTTGGTTCCGATAACGTCGCATTTGTGAGGACCCATTCGACTTTGTCTGTTTGTCTTCTTCATGGACTCGTTCTTCTTTCTTGCGGGATTTCAGGCAAGATGATCATACCCTCGAAATCACTTCTATCTTTGCCTGCTAGATGCTCGCTCTTTTGCTATGCCTATGCCGCGATACCTACCACTTGCTTATCATGCCTCCTATATTGTTGAGCCAAGCCTCTAACACACATTGTCCTAGCAAACCGTTGATTGGCTATGTTACCGCTTTGCTCAGCCCCTCTTATAGCGTTGTTAGTTGCAGGTGAAGATTGAAGTTTGTTCCTTGTTGGAACATGGAGATCGTTCCTTGTTGGAACATGTTTACTTGTTGGGATATCACAATATCTCTTATTTAATTAATGCATCTATATATTTGGTAAAGGGTGGAAGGCTCGGCCTTATGCCTAGTGTTTTGTTCCACTCTTGCCTCCCTAGTTTCCGTCAAATTGGTGTTATGTTCCCGGATTTTGCGTTCCTTACGTGGTTGGGCTATTATGGGAACCTCTTGACAGTTCGCCTTGATTAAAACTCCTCCAGCAATGCCCAACATTGGTTTTACCATTCGCCACCTAGCCTTTTCTTTCCCTTGGGTTCTGCAGACTCAAGGGTCATCATTATTTTAACCCCCCCCCCCCCGGGCCATTGCTCCTCTGAGTGTTGGTCCACCTTGTCAGCCGCCGGTGGCTACCAGGGGCAACTCTGGGCTGGCCTACTGAAAGTTTAGACAATCTAAGTGTGCCCTGAGAATGAGATATGTGCAGCTCCTATCGGGATTTGTCGGCACATTCGGGCGGTGTGGCTGGATTGGTTTTACCTTGTCGAAATGTCTTGTAACCGAGATTTCGAGTCTGATCGGGTCTTCCCGCTAGACGGAATATCCCTTGTTGACCGTGAGAGCTTGTGATGGGCTAAGTTGGGACTCCCCTGCAGGGATTTGAACTTTCGAAAGCCGTGCCCGCGGTTATGGGCAGATGGGAATTTGTTAACGTTCGGTTGCAGAAAACCTGAAGTTGACCTTAAATTAAAATGCATCAACCGCATGTGTAACCGTGATGGTCTCTTTCCGACGGAGTCCGGGAAGTGAACACGGTGTTGGAGTTATGATTGACGTAGGTTGTTCTAGGATCACTTCTTGATCATAGTTTCTCGATTGTGCTTTGCCTTCTCTTCTCGCTCTCATTTGCGTATGTTAGCCACCATATATGCTAGTCGCTTGCTGCAGCTCCACCTCATATCTTTTACCTTACCCATAAGCTTAAATAGTCTTGATCGCGAGGGTGCAAGATTGCTGAGTCCCCGTGACTCAGAGATACTTCCAAAACCAGCTTGCAGGTGTCGATGAGTCCGTGCAGATGACGCAACCAAGCTCAGGAGGAGCTCGATGAAGATCTTGTCCTTTGTGTTGTTTCGTTCTAGTTGATCAGTAGTGGAGCCCAGTTGGGGTCGATTGGGGACCTTGTCGCTTTTGGGGTTCTTCTTTTATATTGGTTCCGTAGTCGGACCTTGATTGTATTTTGAATGTTGTAATGCTTTATTCATGTATTGTGTGAAGTGGCGATTGTAAGCCAACTATGTATCTCTTTTCCCTTATGTATTGCATGAGTTGTGTGAAGATTACCTCACTTGCGACATTGCTTTCAATGCGGTTATGCCTCTAAGTCGTGCTTCGACACGTGGGAGATATAGCCGCATCGAGGGCATTACAAGTTGGTATCAGAGCCTTCCCCAACCTTAGGATCCCCCACTGCTTGATCGAATTAGCTGACGAGTTGAGTCTAGAAAAAATGTTTTGAGTCATTTAGGAATTATATATCGGAGAGCTTAGGAATTCTTTTTACTCCTCAGTCCCTTCGTCGCTCTGGTGAGGCATCCTGACGTAGAGTTTTGACTCTTCTCTTCTCAAATTTCACTAAAAAAATTTAGGATCATGTGGGTATCTTGGAATCGTTCCGATCGATTTGTGACGAGAACATTGTTCTTGGTGCCTCCTGTCATTTAGGGGTTGTGGCAGTGTCCCGGGGAGTTGAGCTCCGAGGTGTTGTCGTCACAATTTTATCATTGCAGTTCTGGAATACCTGAGTTTAGTTTCGCCGACATCGAAAATCTCTTTTATGCAGTTGTTGGTGAGATAACCTCGACGCCACCCAGTACTGGGGCGGGAGTTCGGGAGTATTTCCATAACTTGTATAACGGATGCTTTTCGAAGGTTGAGGTAGATGATTTCCGAAGGTTTCTTGGTTATGTGTTGAAGGATGGATATAGCTGGATGTAGGATTTGTTAGTTTTGGGTGAGATATTATGCTTCCCCTGTATCCCCAACACCTGATTGCATAACCGGAAAATTTCGGGAGTTTATAAGTGGGAATTCAAGTAGCTCTTAGGATATCTTTCCGACAGATGTATGATATGAAATTGGGGTTCGACGTCTGGTGGTCCGCCTATCCACGGTTGGTTTTACAATGGTCTCATTGTGTCTTAAAGAGTCCTTGGCTATGTCGACTCGGGGACGCTTCGTATGTCATGTGCACTGCCTTGTACATGATGGTGCTGTATGATCGAGCCCGTGTAGGCCCCACCACGAAAACTTCGGACGAAATCTCTTTCATATGTTTGTTTCGGCTTATTCTACAAGCCAATCCATTGTTTTGTTTGAGTTGTGGTATTCGAGTTGCTTTGAAGTCAAATGTTGATTCCATACCTTTCCTAAGTGGTGTTCTCATACTCCTATGCGAATACTAATCCTCCTTGATAGTCGAGATTGCCATGCCAATCCTTTTCAACCGGCGTGTTTTCTCTTCAAGTGGTTCCGATCATTTCAACATCAGCAAAATCAAGTATCAGTTCTTCTCAACGGTGTTTGTTTCATCCGTCCCCAAGTTGCCTTTGTTTTCCCGCCCACCCACCCTTTTTCTTCGAGGACTCGGATTTCCGAATCAAGTATCCTTCTATTCATATGAAGTCTCTCCATTCCTTTTCCGTCAATGTTCTTATCCGGTGATTCTCATGAAGATTCTAATGGAGCTTCAAGTTCGTCATTCTTCATTCTTTTCATCTCTGGTGGTTTCAAGTCAAGCTTTGTTGATCATATCCTTTTTCCTCGTTTCAAATACCTTCTCATGCCGGTGCACCTCATATTCATTCATTTCTCGCTATTCAATTATTCTGGAGTGCTGAAGATATCTTGGAAGCCTCGTCTTTTCCTTCAAGATCCGTTCAAACCTATTTCGAGGTTGTTATCTCATTCTAGCCATTTAATTCAACCGGTGCAACCTCTCTTTTAAATCATTTCAACGGTGTTTCTTTTGAGTGGGCCCTAACCCACATGTTTTTTTTCCCAGGATCTTACCTGACTCTTCTTATTTGTCCGGAGCTATCCTCAAAATTCTTTTCCAAGTTTGACGTAAGAATGAATTGTCATCAGTCATATGTATTTCTTCAAGATCTTTCAAAATCTTTTCATCATTGGCTCAACCTTTTCTATTCTTCATTCCGGAGTGTCTAAACAATTCACGGTGGTGTTTCTCGTCGTCACTCTCAACATTTGAAGACCGAAGAAGAGCTTTACCTCCTTATTTTATCCGTTCTCTCAGAGATTCGTGGTTCTAGATCGAGGCCATCCTCTCTTTATTATTTTCGATTGTGGGAATTCTTTTCACCCATCCAGTGCAATACAGGAGTCTTTTCAGGTTGATTATCCAGAGTCCATCAATTCAGGTTTATTCATTCTCAGCTTTCAGTTATCATTCTCCAATCTTACCGGTGCTTCGTTCAAGTGATCTTTAATCGGCTCATGATCTATTCGTTCTCATGTATCTAAATCCTCTCAAGCGTCTTCGTTCATTTTATAATTCTTCCCGGTGTTTCTTTATCTTCTCTTCGTTCATAACCAATTCTTATGGTGGTTCGTTCAAGACTTCTCGTCATTCATTTATCATATCAACTCTTTTGTTCTTTTCAATCATACCAGTGGTTCGTTGAAGGCCTCTTCAAGTTTGTGCAATATCTATCTTAGTCCTTTCTACGGGAATAAGTGGTATGCCAAATCCGTTGCTTGTCATCAATTTAATTGGTGAAGGATAAGCATAATGTAATTATTATTCTTGTTTCTTCCAAGTGATTCATTTCCTTATTCCGGAGGCTCATCAAATCCTCGGTTCGAGATGCCTTATCTATTCTTTTCCCGGAGTTCCAAGCTTTCTCAATTATATCATCACGAAGGTCCATCTAATCATTGCAAGGTTTCACCTTGTGTTTTCATCTTCTCTTTCTTTTTCGTTATCCTTTTGTTTCCAGAGTTCTCATGGAGGCTATACATGATGGTTCATCAACGATTTAATTCCTTTTCGAAGTGTTCATCAAGTTTCTTTTCGGAGGAGATCAAGTTTTCTTCATCTTGCAATCCGGAGTGCAATTCTTTCTTCTGTATCATTGGAGGTGGTATTATGTCATTCTTGATAATTTGAGTTCATGTTTCATGATTCACACGTTGTTAAGAATGAGGTATTTTAAATCCATCAATCTCTTCGTTGGAATTATCTTGGGTTATATTTCACCTAAAAACTTACCCTAAGGATTGTTGCTAATTATGGGGATAATATATGATCCAAGTTCTTCATCTATCCTTCCTGGTGAAATTACTTTCTCGTCAATTTGTTCATATCAATCCAATTCTTTTTCCGTGAGTGGTAGGTTGTCACCTCATAATTCGAGATGTATTCCATAAGACCATATCAAGCTTATTCTTTTCGTTGTTGGTTTTCCAACAACTCTGTTCTAGCTTTTGTTGTAAGCGTGCTACCTCGAGATCTTGTTTTCCTTCGTTCATCCCATTCCATTCTTACTTTTGTTTCGGAGGCATTGCGATGTTGTTTTCTTCAACCATCATCTCGTTTCATCTAAGATCATGTTCTTTCCTGTGCTTATCCATCTAACCGGAGTGTTGTGTCATCTCTTCTAGTTCTTTTCATCTTATCAAGTCTTTCATCTCTTTTCAACCGAAGTGTTGTCCGAATTTGTTCTTCCTTCTGACTCTTCCCTACTGGAGTGCTTTCAACTTGGTTCTTCTTTGTTGCATTCTTTCTTTATATGGTTTAATCATTCCAAGGTTCTTTGGTCTCACTCGTTTGTCAAAGAAGCTACTTAGTTTTACCGTTTCTCTTCCTTTTCCGTTGTCCCTCCGGTGCCATTCTAGATCTCGGGATGAGATCCTCTCGTAGTGGTGGAGTGTTGTAACGCCCCGAGACTGATGTGCCAGGTGTCCTCCTGTTATTCGCTGTTGTTGCATTGTCATTGCTTGCATGTCATGCATTGCATATCATGTCATCATGTGCATTTCATTTGCATACATGTTCCTCTCATGCATCCAAGCATTTTCCCCGTTGTCCATTTTGCAATCTGGCGCTCCTATGTCACCCGGTGTCCCCTTCTACCTCTTTTTCGTGTGTGGGGGTTAAACATTTCCGGATTGGACCGAGACTTTCCAAGCGGCCTTGGTTTACTACCGGTAGACCGCCTGTCAAGTTTCGTACCATTTGGACTTCGTTTGATACTCCAACGGTTAACCGAGGGACCGAAAAGGCCTCGTGTGTGTTGCAGCCCAACACACTTCCAAAGTAACCCAAAAACCCACCAAAACCCTCTCCATCATCTAGATCGTTCGATCACGATCGCGTGGCCGAAAACCGCACATCATTTGGACTCTCCTAGCTCCCTCTACCTATAAATACGTGATCCCCTCCGGAATTCGCGGTCTAACCCTAGTGTCTTCCTCCTCGCGCCCGCCGGACACGTCCAGCCGCCACCTCACTCCGGCGAATCACATCGCGCCATGTCTGCCTCGCTGCCGCCACGCCCAACCGCAGCGCGCCACCTGTCACCGTCTCTCTCTCCTCCACCGCGCGGCCCGCAGGACCTGGATCGGGCCCGCGTGAGCCCATGCCGCCGCCGCCGTC
>NC_057794.1:435566441-435568879 GCF_018294505.1 Triticum aestivum
CTCCACCGCATATGCTCCGCCGCCACCACTGCGCCTCTCCGCGCCACCCCGCGCCAGGATCTGATCCGGCTTGGGCTCGCCGCCCCTCGACGCCGGCAGACCGCACAGGCCGGCGAGCGCCGCCGCCGCCCTGCCCGGTGCCCGGGAGTTCGCCACCGCACCTGCCAGGGCCTCCCGCCGACCTCCTCCGCCGGATCCCGCACCCCGAACCTCCCCGAACGTCTTCTTCTCTGTCTCCGGCCCAACTCTGGTGAGGGATCCGGCCAACCTCGATATCCGTGCCAAGAACCCTAGATCTAGGCGGGTAAATTTCGTCTAAGTCTTTTTTTCCCAGTATTCTTTTTGGCATCTTCATCGCATCGCAACTTTGCATCCGTAGCTCCGATTCATGCGTGTACCATATCAAAATGTTCGTCTCAGAGAGTACATCATTTCATCTCATTGCATCATTTTCATTTGAGTTCATCTTGATGCCCGAAATGCTGTTGGAAGAGTGCTATTTGAGTTAATTGTCAGATCTGTTGCACCAAATAGCTATTTGTCATTTTTTGCCATGATTAATGTGTGCATGATATGCCCCTGAGCTCTACATGAGTTCTGTTATATGCTTTGTCATCTTTCCAGAGGTGCTATCCATGTATTTTTGTGATATGTGTGGTGACTAGCACAAGCTTGCAAAGTGGTGCATTTGTTAATACTGATTTCAGGGACTTAGCGATTTCACTAAGTCCTTGATCTGTTTTTATCAATATGCCATATGTTCATGTTGTTTCCTAGTGATCCGTGCCTCTTTTGAGGATAATTAGTAAGGATGATTTGTTAATCTTGTAGTGCCCTATCCATCCATGTCTTTGTTTGCAATTATGGAGCACCCTAGCTTGAGTCAATCGAGCTCTACTTTTGCTATTTCGGGAATCTGGGCAGATTGTCTACTTGTTAGCGATTTTGCCGAGGATGTTGTAGTTGATCCGTGCATGATATGTTATTGTTCTTGCCATGTCTAGATTGTATAATGTGTATTCTTGATGGGTGTATGCTTAGTTTATCATGCCTTGCTCTATAGTGAGTGCATCGAGCTCGTAAACATGCCTACTTGATATCTGATTCGCATGCTCCAGTTTTTCACTAAGTCTGTGATCTGATTATGTTTTTGCCATGTTCACATGCTTGCAATTATATTTTCTGATCCCTTTTGGCTCAAGGTCACTAAGGGACTTTTGTTAAGCTCTTTTAGTAGCTCCATGCCATGCTTTACTTTGCCAGGTTAAGTTCCTGTAGCATCTAAGTTTCATGCTCCTAAGTGTGCCACCTGATCTGGAATTCCAGGCTTGTGTTAATTTCACTAAGTCTGAAATTTGTTTACCGTTTGCATTTTTGCCATGCTTGTTTGAACCTGTTAATGGATGAATTAGCCGTAGCTCAGTGTTCATCTTTTGTTAAGCATCATGAGTGGATCCCTGCCATGTATTTTTTTGCCATGTTTGAGTGCTGTAGCATAATTATCTTGTTGCATTTAGATGGTCACTTGCTGTTTATCGCAGACCGGTGCCATATTTGATTTGCTTGCCATTTCCAAACCGTGCCTCCGATTCCGGCGTTCTTTATATCGTTTTCAAGAGAAATCATCTCACCTTTCTAGTGGCACACTTGGATTTCCAAGTTGAGGCCAGGTTCATTCAGTCCATGTCAAATCATGCATATGCATCGCTTACCGCATCCCGCATATCATACCATGTTCTTGTGTTGGTTATTTACTATGTTGTGTGCTTCTTTCTGGTGTTTGCTTCTTCGGGTTGGTTCCAGTAATGTCGCATTTGTGAGGACCCGTTCGACTTCTTCCGTTTGTCTTCTTCATGGACTCGTTCTTCTTTCTTGCGGGATTTCAGGCAAGATGATCATACCCTCGAAATCACTTCTATCTTTGCTTGCTAGATGCTCACTCTTTTGATATGCCTATGCCGCGATACCTACTACTTGCTTATCATGCCTCCTATATTGTTGAGCCAAGCCTCTAACACACCTTGTCCTAGCAAACCGTTGATTGGCTATGTTACCGCTTTGCTCAGCCCCTCTTATAGCGTTGTTAGTTGCAGGTGAAGATTGAAGTTTGTTCCTTGTTGGAACATGGAGATCGTTCCTTGTTGGAACATGTTTACTTGTTGGGATATCACAATATTTCTTATTTAATTAATGCATCTATATACTTGGTAAAGGGTGGAAGGCTCGGCCTGATGCCTGGTGTTTTGTTCCACTCTTGCCGCCCTAGTTTCCGTCATATCAGTGTTATGTTCCCGGATTTTGCGTTCCTTACGCGGTTGGGCTATTATGGGAACCCCTTGACAGTTCGCCTTGATTAAAACTCCTCCAGCAATGCCCAACATTGGTTTTACCATTCGCCACCTAGCCTTTTCTTTCCCTTGGGTTCTGCAGACTCAAGG